>NW_015643253.1:1656352-1675707 GCF_001515625.1 Sinocyclocheilus rhinocerous | reverse complement strand
AAATCAAGATCAAATCACTGAGAACCAACCAACAACAAAAAAAAAGTGTAATTTTTCACAGCTAGAACACTGTTACCTTAATACTGCAGTGAGTCAACAGCAGTCCTTTCCTGGTCACGGTGTGTATGAATTGTGTATCTCGCAAACCATTCTCTGTGGCCCGTGTAGCATGTGTGTGGCCGGTGAACGCTCTGACAGGCATCTGCCTCACACACACACAAACCCGGCCGCTCGACTCTCCCTGCATGGCATCCACCCCCATGTGCCTGCCTCCTAACTCGGTGAGATTAACACACCCCTTTGTCACCGTACAAAGGGGGTTAACGCATGTCCTGGAGCAAATCAAAAGCATATAGGGACTGAGGGATGGAAAGGGGGAAAAATAGAGGTAGAGAAACAAAGACACGGATAAAAAGATATATAGTGCAGGTAAAGTGATATTTGTAGATTTGTATTGTACAATGAGCTCTTGATACACATCAGACTCATTTAGTAGATCTGTTTGTTCTGTCAAGTGTTTGCTTAAGCGTTTCCTTTAAATGGAGCAGAATCGCAGATGTGCAGAAGACAGTGTGAAATGACTGTCAAATACAAAAGCTGTGCAGAGCTTCAACACTTAACTGACAAAAGCCTCAATCAATGACTGAGGATCCTGTGGTGAAAGATTGAGCGCAGATTTCATAACCAACAGAAACCTCAAGACGGTCTTGAATCAGCGCCAACAGGCATCAGTCTCAATACTGGTTTTGGATAAACAAATTTAGACTTTATTGTTCTCTTTACAGTCTTCAATAAAATTCATAATTATAAAAGCAGAGCTCTATGGCAACCAAAACATTTATCCTAATGTAGCTAGATGCGATTTTACAGCCCTCTGAGCTCATAAAACAGCCTTCAATGTTGACATAATGACTCATGTAATGTCATATAATGGTCATTTTAAAGGTTCAGAGCATCTGTTTACACAAAGTCAACATGTATTCTCATTTGCGATGCATACTGCTTCTGTAAAGTGACTTATTTTTAAGCAACACGCATGTTCAAAGAACAAAACTGTAGGACAGGACTTAATTCTACCCATCAGGGACAATGATTAAATGGCTATTAGACTGTTTACTAAAATGACATCAGTGAAAAATGAAAATAATTTCAGAGGAAGTTTTGATTAAGTAACATTTTGATTGAGTATTTAGAAGACTTTTTAAATTTAGAATAAATCATGACTAAATCTTGCATATTATATATTGTTGTGCACAATATCTCAAGAAACATGCTCTAAGAAAGTAAAAGGAGTCAATTTTTAATTAATTTTGATATCAAATTATAATTTAATATAATTTACCTTCCTGCAGTGCTCAAATACAGGCATTTCTTTTTACCTTGTTTGTCCTGCCAGTTTCAGAACAATAAAATAAAAAATACATCCTATTCTGTGGTTAGCAAATGAAGACAACATTTCTCTGAGAAAAATTTATCAATTCCATTAGTAATCTCTTATCATCAATAAGAGGATATCTTAGGCATGGTGAAAAGCATTTTATAAAATTGTGACAATGGTAATATAATTTAAAAAATAATTAATATGAAAAAACAATTCTGCAGCTAAGTAATATAGTTCTAATTAAACTAAGTGTAGGCTGACATCGGGTTGCCAAGCAACGTAGCAAGTTGGCTTACTATTGTAGATATCAACTGATATGCAGTCGCAAGTGTGTGTGTGTGTGTGTGTGAGAGAGAGAGAGAGAGGGAGAGAGAGAGTTCATACAACCAGAATGTACTGTATACTAAGTAAAAAGGTGATCTTTAAACTGGATATTGAAATATTGTATGTGACATATACCAGTTTGTACATTCCTGTGCCTCCCTGTATTGTATATTTTTGATACCATGAACAGATATATTTCAGTATCCTAAAAGTAATACCCATATCCAATAACGAAGGGCCCATTTTGCCATACTGTGGCTTTTCGAGTATCATATGAGTGAGGACATGTAGATACAGTCTAGAGTATATATGAACAGAAAGAAAAGCACTGATTACTTTCCCCAGCTCTCAGCTTTAATTTACTCTGTCTGAGTGTTAACATCCGTCAGACTGGGGTCCCTCACACACACACACACACACACACACACAAATGGCAGAATAGACAGAGCACTGGAGAGCTGCACAAAAGGGCATGGAGAGGCCTTTTCACACAGCAGATTTAGCACACACCAGCTGGGCTTTCAGCACAGAGACGAGTCGCCACTGAACTCTCTGTCATTTCCACTTCAGCTCTGAGGACACAGTTATCTACACTAGTGGACAATACATGGACATAATTCCCACCAGACCTCCAACAGCTCTAGAAAAGAAACAAAAGACCTGCTTTTCTTTTTAACCTTTTAAGTTCATAATCCACTTGATCTTGTGCAGGATCACATATTTGATTTTATATATAGGCCTATATATACTTTATATAAACAAAAAATATATTTATATAGATGAATGGGTGGATAGATAAAAGACAATGATTAAAAAATAAAAGTTTTATTTTATAATAAATAAAAAATATAAATACTATATATATAAATATATACTATATATATATTATAGTAATACATTTTATATTTAAGTATTGAGTTACATTGGCATTATGAGGAAAACAGATAAAAAAAAAGAGAAAGCAAAAGGAAGTGAACTAGAACTGTTGGCATGATGCCCCCTGGGGAGGCCACACATCGCAATAAGACATGGTTATTTGATTTTTATGTTTATGATGTGGTTTGAGCAAAGGCCACATGCTAAGAGAGCGATGGAATGGTTTTAGGGTTCCACACACGAGCGTACAGTTCTCAAAAATCTACTGGAATCATCTACATACAACAAAAGAAGTGGTGTAGCATTGTGTTTTAAAGGTATAATAATTTCTGTCCCACTAGCATCACTAAACTGATTTGAAAAAACAAAGACTTGCCATAAATAAATATGTTTAAAAATTATAATGATGTAATAAATGCAATAAAATCTAAAAGCAATCATTACAAATTTATATTAAAACAAAAAATGTTAAAATATAAATGAAAAATTTAAAAAGCAAAAGAATATATATGTATGTACCTGTATATACACACAATTTAATTTAGCTTTATATTTAAATATATTTAAACTAAATAGTATAGAAATATAATGGCTATTTAAAAAAATTTTTAGCCATAAACTTTAAAATGACTTTTCATTTTCAAGCCAGATTTCTTCTGTTTTAACCACTTATTCAGGCGCACCGTGTATAAAAGCTCTCACAACTCATTTTACACCACTGACTTATGTGCCTTCCATTTTATTGATATGCCTGTTTATATAAAGGCCACAGTTCTCAAAAACAGTCAATAAAACAGCATTCAGCCCTCTCCGATAAGGTCAGCATATATTGGCCATATTTTCCACACAAAGGGCTCATTACCACACTGATTCTTATTTGTTCTGTAATCAAGATTACCCTTGGGTTTATAAAGCACGCAGTAAACAGCAATGGCAGAAATCAGCTCTTGAATGGCCACATAACTCAGTCGCTCTTTCAAGCTGCCGATCACACAACATCATCACCATGGAGACTCACTGTGGCAACAAGGCCCGGCGATGGTGGGGCCACCCCGGCGACCCCGACCTACCAGACATTAAGCCGGCACTCCGGAGAGAAACTAATCTTGTGTAACATACAATGAGCAAGCACGGAAAGAACAAGTCAAAGCAAAGAAGCAGACACAGAGGGATAGTCGGCCAAGAGAAAGCTAATGAGAAACGTATTCTTCAAAAGAAAACACGACAAGCTGGTGGTTATAAAAAAAGAGAGTGGGATAACTGGGGAACTACTGGGCCGTATTTCACTCTGAAGGGAGCTATACATCTGATGGATGAGAGAGCAGAGGGTCAGGAAAGGCTTCTGTGATGGCTATTATTAGGCCCACTATAGAGAGATTTCTCCTTAAGCCAGTAACTCAGCTGATGAGAAATCTTCCCAGATCAACTCCCTAAGGCTCGTGAATCACACCGGACACACTCACCCTGTGTGCAAGTCAAGAAAAGATGTCAGCTGAGAGAGAAATTTGAACATATCTCTATTCACTGAGCATCCAATGTGACATTCTTTAAAAAAATGTAAATACATTTAAATAAAATAAATTAATATAAAAAATAAAAATAATATAAATTAACAAAATACTTAACAACTGTCCCTTTCTGAATACATAAAAAAATAATAAAACAATATAATATAATATAATAATTATATCCTAGTAATAAATAAAATAAAATAAAATAAAATAAAAGTTGTCACCCCTTTTTGTACAAGACCTGAATATAGGGTATTCAGTATATTGGCTGAATATACATGAGCACCTGACAATGAAAAAAGAGGATTTACATACATCTAAATGTTGCAAAAACAATGTCATTAAACATCCAACAAGCAACATCCCAGAGATGCATTGCAGAAAATCAAACACTTTCAAAATTTGCCTACATTTTCCAAATGAAAACACGCACACAGTTGTGCTTTCAGAAATCCAACCATATTCCCACCTGATTTCAAATTGACACGGCACAAAACGGATCTTACACGTCCCTATCCATCATGAAATGCTCCATCAGAACTAACTCTAGTGTGTAAGCACCCTAATTCTGAAAACATTACTGCATTTGTAATGTTTCACCTCAGTGTCCCGCAGTGACATTCCCGAGAAGAGATTTCTCTATGAAGACTTTCAACAGACAATAAATAACAGGAATACCTTAACTCCATACGGTGACTGTGAGAGTGTGGAGGTCCTGAATAATATTGTTATCCAAGCAGCAGAACCCCATTAATGCAGGACTACACTGCTACATGCCAGATACTGTAATTGAACAAAATGACAATAATCCAGAGAAAAATGAGTTAAAACAGCATGTGCTGAGCAGACAAACACATTCTATCATCTTAGAAGGTCACAGCATAGGCGCTACTGAAATAAGCACCTCCATATCCTGGGGTTTGCCTACAAAAAATAATTTGAAATAGTCAACTATATCTGGCCTCTACCGGACAAAATGACAAAAGCGATTGTCCACAACAGCATATTAGAGCCCCATTTGGCCTTATTTGTAAGCAGTCAGGCTTGAGCGGGCAGCAATGTCATTTCCATGTGCACGTCCAGAGCGCCCGTCTCTGGCAGCAACAGACACTCAGAGCGCACATGCAAAATGAGTCTGAGTCTTGATTTCCATTATACAAAGTGGCATTACGTTTGTCATGTGGATGGTATTATAAATCAAGAGCAGTGCAGCAGCCCTGACATGCCTTCACATCAGTTTCATGGGCACAGATGCATGAACCAGATAAACAGATGCAATTGTCCCCCTAACTGTTATGAATATTGAATTATTGTTATGAATATTGAAATATTGAATCTCTTCATTATCTGAATGGTTAAAAATTACATTTTTAACTTGACATGCATCCTTAAAACAGCATTTTAATATAAGAAACCTTTATTTATTTTTTAAAGGCATTATAAAAAGTAAAATTATGATATGATCCCTTAAATCTGATCCCTTGGTATTGACAGAATAGTTTAACACTTTTTGCATTCACTTTTAGGGACAGAAATGACATCAAACCACTGCTTCACCACAATCCAACCAAAGACAGGAACATGTCTTTCTTTATTAAAAAAAGAAAGCAAGAAAGCTCAATAAACAAACAGTCGAGTGTTGACCTTTGCTCTGATGGTCGAGAGCCCTTGAAGGTCGCATGCATAACAGATTACAGGCTTGATATGTCAAATACGAAGTGAAGTAAACGGAGACCAAAACCAAGTCAAAGGAACTTCAGGGCTTTAGGATGTAAAATAGCTGCCTGTTCTAGAGCATATTGTACCTGACTAATGAATTAAAAAGTATATGTAGCAGCCAGACTAAATTAGTAGTCTAAACTGTAGGCCTATTAGCTAAATTATTCAGTGTTTATGCCACTGGCATTGAACTGCCATATTATCACCCAGAGTCACCTACATGGCCAGAGGTCTCATTCTACCTATTTTTTAATCACTTTAACATCATTTCATAATCTGAGCTCAGTGGAAAATATACCCCTAACAATGAATCAGCCCCCTGGCAAACCATAAAACTGGCTTTATATATGAACAGACAAACTACTTGAACGTTAACATGAAACAGCATTCACAATCTATTGATGAATGAATGAGAAAAAAAAGTTAGGACGGACTTGATTTGATTCTTGTAAATGTAATGGATCATGAAAAGTGTAAAATTCATACTAGAATGGAGCCAAACCTGAATGCAAATTTTTAATATCTGTCATGATTTGCTGTTGTAACTGTTACTGCAGCTTGATGTTAAAATGATAACCAATATTAAATTACTGTATTAAATGCTCAAACATTTTTCAAAGACTTCATTAAAGGGGTCATATGATGCAATTTCAAATTTTCCTTTCTCTTTGGAGTGTTACAAGCTGTTCGTGAATAGATAAGATCCCTAAAGTTGCAAAGTAACATTTCCGTCACACGCTTGAGGTATTCAGCCAATCACAACGCACTGGATAGCTGGCCAATCAGAGCACACCTCGCTTTTTTAGAACGATGAGCTTTGTAAAAATCGACGCGTTTCAGAAAGGCGGGGCATAGAGGAGCAACAATAATGTACATTATGTGGAAGGTTTTTTAACCTTAAACCACATAAAACACATTGCATTACACCAAATACACAACATAATGTTCTTTTTAGCAACGTCATATGACCCCTTTAACAATGCTAATTGCAAATTAGCAATGCAAATTAGCTAAAGAGCTATTTGGCTATTGGCTGACATTAACATATTTTTAAAACATGGTAAGGACTCCTTTGCTGTAAGGGTGTTATAATGTCCTCCACTTTGCTATATTGATTTGTGATGCACTGAGGTCAAATCTAATCCTGAGGTCAATCTGTCTATACTGCTGAACTATGACACAATCACGCATGTTAATAAATCAAACCCTAAATCCCAACCGCAGCATACAAAAAGCTCATGTATAAAAGCACAATGCATCAAGTTACCAAATAAAGATACAAAACAGCATTTTAGAAGGATTTATAAACATTTGCATGCTTCAAAAGATGCTCACAAACATAGTTTAACCGTATTACCCATATTGTCACGACAGAAACAAACCAAAGAGTTTTGTTACAGTCTAGATTCAAGTGAAAAAGTTAGTCATACTGTACGTAGGAGGGCCCACATGCCTGAATGTTTTCAATATTTATACCTCATAAATCATATGTCAGGAGTGACACTGTTATTCAATATAACTGTACTGCATTGATCGCCCGCACAGCAGTGAGTTTGGTCAATTCAAGCCTCTCTTTCTCTCAGCAAGTCTCCAGTCTTTCACCGCTCTATTCAATCGTTCATTCTGTTCATCACAGTCAGACTGAACTCCCGCCAAACCCTGTCAATCTGGATTCAGTGGAAATAACAGGGAGCTCATAAAACACAACGTGTGTAAGGAACTGTCATTCTTTATAGACTATAAAGTGCATTTAATATGGGGATATAAAATAAAAAGCCGTTGCCTTTAGTTTATAGAATTTTTTCGTTTCCCAACATTTTTGAATTCACAGTGCGATCAATAAGGCCTAATTAGCCCTTTATCATGGTATTACTGTCCTTAAAATTATTTAAATATTTAATGTCCTTAATTATTTAAATATTATATAAAAATTATTCAAATAAAAACAGCCATTTTTATTTACTTCATTATTATTATTTTTTTTTTTTTTTATTCTTCAAGGTCTAAGCAAGCATAACTGATACATAACCCTGGATGAAATCTTACCAAACTTCAACAGTGTAATAGTTATAGTTTACATTATGTTTCATCTTTAAAAGAAAAGATAGAGGCACATGACTCTAGTAGCATATTTTTAGAAAACAGTGCTAAAATAATGTTGGGCTTTCCCTAAACTGATATCATTTTAAGAGTTAAAGAGGAAGAGAGAGAAAGAAAGAAAGAAAGAAAGAAAGAAAGAAAGAGGAAAAAAAAGATCAGTTTAAGGTGTCTGTATCAGTTTCAGAGGTTGTGAATGTGAATGAGGACAGACAGATGAAAATCAGTCTAAGAGAAAAAAATCATTTTCATGCCATAAAGATCTGGTAGATACAAAAGAAAAGTTTTTAAAGGCTTGTTTTTATAAGATACACAATTCAATCTTTCACAATTCAATCAAAACAATCATTCTTTTACTCAAACCCTGCACCGCACCACTGAAGAAGCCAAATTTAATCTAACCATTTCCAGAACTAATATCAGTGCATTTACACAACTGGCAGAAAATAATCTACTCTTCCTTTTGATATAACTCATGTTAATGACTTTTCACAGTTGACAAGGGACTCTGATATGAAGCTCAAAACATCATTAAAGTCTACAGAAGTCTGTCTGGAGTGTGTCTCAGGCGCACAGGGGAGTTTGAGGTCTTTAAAGCAGGAAGTTGGATTATTTTAGACCTCCACTGTGATTCACAGACATGCTACAGACAGAAACCAGCCGCCAAGACTTTTTGGAAAACTTTTAAAGGCAAAAAAACATGCGTGTGACTCACATTAGATCAATATTAAACCCTCATCAAAGCATACAGGATTGTTTTGAGTGTGTTTGGAAGAAGGGAGGACGCAGGGTTCACAAAAGAGGCCAGGAAGACAAGAACAGAAACTTGTCTCACAGGAGCAAAATTTTACAGGGCTTGTGGGTGCCATGACCTCCAAGTTCTTTACACTGAGTCATAAAGTCAACACACATCTCTCTAAAGCAGCAAGCAGGCCACAGACCACAGCTCTCAAATACTCATAAATCAGCAGGGTTAAAGCACAATGATTCTACGCCAATTTAAATATTTCACATTTCTCCCTGGTTAGGTTGGTCGGACGTTAGACGTTTTTCAACTAAACGCACGTTCTTAAGATGCCACTGATATGTTGATGCAAAACACAAAGAAGCAGTGTCTTTAAAGGTTTGTTACTTTTTACTGAAGTTGATAATATGACAACTACAATTTAAAAATATTTACACTGTAAAGTTGCATTTATATTAGGGCTGCACGATAAATCGCATGCGATATTTAACGCGCATCTTGTCAGTAAAGCCGGTTCTTTAATCAGCGGTAAATCTCCATCACATGCGGGCTTTCACATGGAGCAGCATTAACTACACAGAGCCATTGTTCACTGACAAGCTGCGCAAAACCACGATCATATTTTGCGCATGTTTTGCGCAGCTTGTCGGTGAACAACGGCTCTGTGTAGTTAATGCTGCTCCACGTGAAAGCCCGCACGTGATGGAGATTTACTGCTGATTACAGAATGGCTTTACTGACAAGATGCGCACTAAATATCGCATGCGATTCATCGTGCAGCCCTAATTTATATTAATAGTTACATTATATATACACACTACCAGTCAAAAGTATGTAATGATTAAGATTTTATAATGATTTTGAAAGAAGTATCTGATGCACAACAAGGCTGCATTCATTTTAATAAACAATACAGTAAAATAGTAATACTGTGAAATATTATTATAATTTCAAATAATGGTTTATATTTTAATATATATTAAAATGTAATTTATTCCTGTGATGGAAAAGTTGAATTTTCAGCAGCCATTAATTGAGTTTTCAGTGTCACATGATCTTTTAGAAATCATTATAATATGCTGAAATTATTTTTATTAAACAGTTATATATTAAATATATTAAAAATAAATCCATAAACAATACTGAAGTTTATAATATGACAACTAGGGGGATGGAAAAACTTAATATATAAATATTTAATATATATAAATAAATATATATATATAAATAAATATATATATATTGTTACTCAACTTGTCGGATGCACTGTTGTCCAATTCATCTGGTCGCAATTTACTAGCAGTTCATAAATTTAAAGCATAATTCACAAGCAGATATGCCTTTTTAGCCTATAATGCACTTGAGCTGAACTCACTGTGTCCTCATATCGGTTTTCATAATGGTTAAACATAAAAGATAACATTCCTTTCCCATAAACAGTCCTAGACTTGAACTCTATACCTCACATTTCCTCCTTTGCAAGGACTTTTATTAGTGGTTAGTGCTGAAGACAGAGGATTGAAAGACAAACAAACTAAAATAAAGTTCATGAGATGACAGTTGAAACTGAACAAAAGATGTATCATCTTAACCTTATTAGAGAAATAAAACATAGTATTGCCTACATATAAAGAAATACAGACCAAATATAAACATTCATCTGATGCATTTCACAGTACTGCATTTTCTTCAGCTCATACATCACAAATCAAGCCAGACAGAAGGAG
Source organism: Sinocyclocheilus rhinocerous (assembly GCF_001515625.1). Taxonomy (NCBI): domain Eukaryota; kingdom Metazoa; phylum Chordata; class Actinopteri; order Cypriniformes; family Cyprinidae; genus Sinocyclocheilus; species Sinocyclocheilus rhinocerous. The sequence goes on along the minus strand of NW_015643253.1, from coordinate 1,665,327 downwards.
CTAAAAAAGCTTATATTTTAATCAGCACAACATACAGTACTCCATATAGGAGGCAAACACATGCCACTTATTTCTTGAAGTTTTCATCACCCAAATTACTGTGCTTTATAATGTAATTCAATTAGAAGCATGAAGCTTGTGCATCGACTAAAATGGTACAAATTTATCATACAGCACATGAAATAAATCACTTCAACTAAGAGAAACGAGTCACTATATAAGCAGTGCTTCATGTAATATTGCTGATCACAGCTTTTTTTAGTCAAACCAACAACTCTGAAGGAGCAAAATCAGTTACGATCCATCAGAATCCGATAATTATGCCTTCTAGAGAACATATTTAATAAATATTATCCATGTTTTGATATGGTCCCATCAATTAATTGGTGAATTTATGCTGCCAAATCCAGTAATTTTAGTAAATAAAACAAAGAATATTGTATTATGCTCTATACAAGAATTTTTTTATTTTTTTTTTATTTTATATTTTATTCCAAATTCTATTTTAAGTTTAATTATTTAAGTTTATTTTAAGTTTCTATATACTTCAAAAATTGCGCGTTTAATTTTTACTTGCAATTTTTTTAATTGTTTGTGAAATTTACTAGCAATATCTGAGTGAAATTGGTGTTTCATTGTAAATTCTACCAATATTTGCCCACAAAATTTCACCAAAGTTTCGCTAAAGTGACCACACCTTAAAAGCACAATCCACTAGCTGATTGGTTGAAAGACAATCACATGATGCCATCCATCTTCAGTCATGTTTGGCCTTAATCTCCACTAATCGTTTATCAGCCATGACAAGAGTCACTTATTCTTTTTGAAGCATGTTAAGACAGAGCAACAGAGATGTTTGGCTATACTGAATAAATCTGCAATCCAAATGATATAATGCCAGATTGATCTAAAATGAAATAGAGGCAAAAGTAGAATACCTACACCAATGTAACACCTGTTACATTTCCCCTGGCAATTCCTCTCACAGAAACTACTACCACACCTAAAGTAAGTTTGTGTTACACTGAGTTCATGCCCCTTAAATCCAGCTCAGAATCTATGATGAATTAAAATCAGGTCACAAGGCACATGTGGCATGTTTGCAAAGCAATTACCAGCATGCAAATGTCTAGCCTGCCATGCCGATGACAGCTGGTGCAAATGTAAATATCCAGCATTTAAACTTACTGAGTCACAAATAAACACTCCAAAACCTCAGCACAAGCTATTTACTTCTTTCCCTGTGATCCTCTCTGTGCATTATTGTCCAGTCACTCCATACCAGATGGTGGAAAGTGCATGGCTAGATAGAAGGCAAAGGTCCATGATGAAGCACAGCTGGCTTGGCGGCACGTACCTGGTGCCTGTTGTGCTTCATCAGCGTTGCTATAAATTCCCATCCAAAAACCCCCAAAAAAGCATTTGATGTGGCTCCACCTGGACTCTGTTCAGAATTCAATTTCATGGAGCATAATTTTGATATAAACAGGTTAAAATGCAGCAACCTAACAAAAAAGGCATAAATTATGGAATTTAATAACTAAATAGAATAGAAAGTTAAGTTCTTATTCCAAACAAAACTGAACAAAATCTGTAAAAATCCAAATTCAGATTTTCCAATCTACTTCCAAAGTAGATGCATTTGATGGAGCAGTGACAAAGGTATTAATTGAAAAGTATATTTTTGCAATGAAATAATGAATTGTTCCAAAACAATTTCAGAGTTAGAAAAGAATTATCAAATTAAATTTTAAAATAAATCAAAATTTTTAAAAATGTAAAATAAATAAATGAAAATTAAAAAAATAATAATAATATAAAATAATAATAATATAAAATAAAACAAATAATAAAATATAAAATCAAATATAAAATCAAATAAAAATATTTACACCCTTAAATATAAATAACCTGCTCCACAAATGGCTTTCTGTTCCTGTCTCTCAACTGCATTATACTAGCATTCACTCTCACACAGTCTAATTTCTGTTGTTACATCCCTGTACAAATGCTAATTAAAAATTGCTATGAAAATCTAAATGGGAAACTATTCTCATCACAAGGTACTTGTGGCTCTGCAGCACACAAAGTAACAGCTGTTATGCACACGTGCATTATAATTTCCCATTGCCTGGGACATGAAAGCAAATGTCCCATATTTTCTCATTCATTAATCATCATTCAGTTGTGTCGATGTTAGACCGCCTGCAGGTCACCTATGAAGCCATCAGAGTATTTAAAATCTATGAAAAATTACAATGAATTAGTGCAGAGCACAAACCATCCATACAATAAATTGCCCTAACCTGCAGTGTTTGACTGTCCAGTGTCCAAATGAAATAGCACTAGTGTTGACCTGCAGTAAATAGTCACAAAATATAATGAAGGCCAATAACTGTTTTGCCAATTAGACTATGTCCTGAAGAGTTATTTAAAAATAACTCTAAATAGCATCACCAATTCTAATTAAATAACATGTTTCACATACAACAGCCTGTAACCTCATAAACAGACCACATCCTGACATCTTTGACTTAATGTTGCATGTATTACAGTAAATTACACCTGAGGCCCATTAAAAACACTGACTGATGCAGTAGGCCTGTGGTTTCATCATTTGACAGAAAAGAACAATTGTAGCCTTTTGCATTCTTTGTTTGTGGGTTTACAATATTTCAGTGTTTCTTCATGCTTGATAATTTACACACAACTACCAAAAGGAATTTTACAGAAATGTATTCATTTTCGGAGTCTTTTTACAGCACAAAGTAAATTCAAATATTACATTTTCTCAAAATCGTTGTTGACTGCATGTGTCAAGCTCAACCATTTGATTCAATTATGTTACCCACATTATTATAAGAAAAAAATGTCAAACAATTTACGGGAAATATACTATAAATATCCCAACATGTTGATCATCCAACATATGGCTACTACTGTACAATAATTTATTTTTGGGCTAAATTTGCCACCCTGTTACTGGTATAATTTGTTTGTATATTTATGTATTTTTTATTAAAACATTATAACCTATTTTAGATGTTTATTTAATGTAAAACTACAAAAACTGGTTTAAACTGTTTTTAGACAGGTCCAATATTTTGGTAACAGTGTTGCAAAAGTTATGAACACCAAAGAAAAAGAATAGAAAATAAAACAGCTTAAATAATATTCAGTTGACAACACAGAGGCTGACAATTGTCCTTTCACAATATGTTAAAATAAAAATAAAAGTGCAAAATAACAAATATGTACATTTTTAAGAGTTTAGGTCCCATTTGCAACCTTTTAATGGAAAATGCCATTAAACGTAGGCTATAAAAGACTATTTTCAAAAAGAAAGAAGGACAGGAAAGAAAGATGCAGTAATGAAAGAGCCTTGTTCCCGTTGTCTTTTGTGGGGTATCCTATGACTGTAAACGGCTGTTTTTTTTTTGTCTTCATGCCATGACAGCAGGTCCATCTAGTTCTCAAATGAAAATGAATAAATACCCAAATCAAATATTTACATTTCAGAAATGCGGCTTAATGAACAAATATTGAGGGATGATGCCTTTAAATGACGAGAACACCTGCTGGTGACCGAGCAAGATTTCACTTAAACACAGACTTTCATGTTGGGCCGTTTATCAGCACGACACACAATGAAAGCTTCATTTTAAACGAAGATCCACATTATCCTTTGTGATGCCTGCCATATCGCCGTGAAAATCCGCATCATCATTGGTTGCCATGGGAGAAGCCCGTCTGGATGCTCCTCAGCGACTCAAATACTGCACCTACTGCGCATTCTCCTTCCCAAACGCGTCTCGCCATGAACACGGAAAGAATAACGCTGTATTCAAGATAAAGAACTGTGAAACTCACCTATTCCAGTGATGAATCCTCGACCCGTCCGGTTTCACGGGATTGATGTACGTTTGGTGTGTTGTGTAGTCGGCGCGCACCGCAGCTTCTCTTTCTCCTCGAGCGCTCCTGCTGCTGTCAAACGCGCAGCGCCGTCACGCGCACGCTCAGTGCAGGCGCAGCTGCAGCTGCACGAGGAGCTTCAGGCAGACGGGAGCACTGGAGCAGGACACACACAAACACACAAACAACACTACTGGACACTTTTTATACTCTTAACTTAAAAAGAATTATGGTTCAAAAGCTGTATTTGTTCAATTCTGTTTGTTTTTCAAAGAAAGTCTTATTCTTATAAATGATGGATGAGGCTCCTCAAACGTAAAGGGATAGTTTACCCCAAAATGAAAATGTTCCAAACCTGTAGCCTATGAGTTTCTTTCTTCTATTCAACACTAAAGATGTTTTGAAGAATGGTAGAAACCAAACAGCTGCTGGTAGCCATCGACGTCCATAGTATTTTCATTTTTTTTGGGTGAATTATGCCTAAATATTTATCAAGTTTTTTAGTTGTGCTTATAATAAAAAAACTGTAATAATAATTAAATATAAAAAGCAACATTATTTCCATAATATTCAATGATATAATTGAACATATATAAACAAAATATATTTAATTTTACATATGTAAAAAAAATCTATACTATAATAAAAATATAAAATAATATATTCTGTGTGTATAGATATTACACACACACAGAGAGGCACACACACACACACACACACACACACATTAGAATGGCAAATGAGCTCATCAGAATGATTGAAGGATTTTGTAACAGTGTTTTCTTTGTAGACTGGAGAAATACTTCTCAAATTGGGGTTTTGGCATGACAGGTAAAAAAAAACTTTCAAATACATAAAAAAAATAGACATTTAAACAGTTCTTAGTGTATCTTTTAATCAATTAAATGTTACATTGGTGAACAAAAAATCAGTGTTTTAAAAAACCTTTAAATGTATACAATATCAGTAACATGCAATAAAATAAGTTATCGTTGTTAAAATAATTAATTATAAGTGTGTCATTAAAAGTAGTCATGAAAGAATACCAATCCAACTCAAATCTACAATTTCCAGTCTACATAATTTTCTAAATTACTTCGTCAAAGCCATATTTAGGCATGTGTTTGTGCAGATGGGTAGCGTTGCTTTGTGATTTTTTTTCCCTCTATGCAGGACATCTGATTTATAGTGTTGGTTTGGCAGTGCAAGTGAAAATGAGCATGTTAGTCCTCCCACTGTACAGCATCATGTCTGATACCCAGCCACGTCTTCTCAAAATGTGAATAGACGCACCACTTACTGTGCATGAAACCATGATTGTTCTCAAGAGTCCAGAATGTCATGGGACATCTGTACTATCAGGGAAATATGAGGAATACAAGACACAAGAGATGGAGAAAAAAATAGAGTAGCATGTAGTGAAAGTGAAAATAAAAGACATGGAAACTAAAGTCTAACCAGTTTCAAAACTTTCAAGAGTATTTTTAAACAAGAAAGTTTGCACTGATAGGCTACTTCAAGTGTGCTCTCAATACAACTGTAGCTCACATCTCTCTGAGCAAATGCAGACTGGCTTTGTTTATACTTCCCACTTCCTAAATTGGTTTGCAGACAGATTTGAAGACACACATCATCCAGAAATAATCCATACAGTATGTACCAGAGCAGAGCCAACCGGTAGGCTGTTTGCTTATGGAAAGGAAGCTTTAAAAGAAAAGAATAAGGGGGAATCAATAAATTATGAATAATTTCGGCCATTTTAGGAATAATATATAATCATGTAATCCATATAAGTAACTGTAATCTGATTATGAGCATTTTAAAATGTAATATAACACTCAATGTACTCGATCTGATTACATAATATCCAGAATACATGTAATCAGTAAATACCCAGCACTGTAAATGACGCATTATAATCAGACTCTTGACAATTAATTTAATTATAAAGGAATGGTTAGCGTCATTCCATTTACTCACCTATGTGTAAATAAACGTTGTCCTCCGCTTCTTCGTCATGCCTAATTTGCATATGACTCTGTCGTTCAGTCTCATTTGTTTTTTGTGATATGTTTTTATTTTGTATTTCATCACATTTTTGGCTAAATTTGAAAGTTTCTTCAAATTTCCATAACACAGGTGTGAAAGTGATTGAGAGCAACTCTTTGAGCTGGAACAGAAAATATCATAAACCTTAGAAGTGAAACAAGAGATAGAAGCCCAACATTTTTCAACCTGGATCTTGTGAAGGTGGAGCAATGGTTGCTAGGGAACAGGTCTAGATTACATAGGGGACTGACATATCACTTTAGATATGAATTTACAAAGTAGAAGAGTGTGACAACAATTCAGATACACAAATAAGAAAATATTAATTTCCGCTACAGGAAAGAATAATACTGAAATCATCTTAGTGACATATTAGTCACATTTGATGCTGAATGTGTAAGAAGGCTCTAGTCTGTTTTCCATTGCCTGTTTGAGGGGATTCTGGGAGGTGGATGATGCAAGAGTGAGTCAGACATGCTCCTTTTCTGTTCCTACTCGATCGATGGATCTAACAGCCAGTGACCTTCTCAGCTGAGAACACTCTCACATCTGTGTGATTATGGATCATGACAAAAACTGCATTGGCTGATAGTAACAAAATATTGAGCAGATACAATCCAGATTAGAAATTGTTCAATTAAAAAAAAAGAAGAAGAAGTGGGCATTTCCACTGCAGTTTTCTTAGAGGAATAGTCTGCCGTCTCACATGTATATATGGCATCCCCCAGTAACACTGAAATGCAGAATTGAGCATATTTCTATTAAATACAGCCTCTTCTCACACTCACCTGTGGGGTTTGACACATCATTGAACGTTTCCATGGATAAGACACATTCCTCACTTCAGGTTAGGCTACATAGCTGAGAAAATAACCAACTCACTGACCTTTTTTGAAAAACATTGATTTACTATGTGCCTGCTTTTCTGTCTATGCTGTAAAAAATGATTTTTTTTGGAAGTTGTAACAAAATGACTACATTTTACTTAAAAATTTCATGTTTAATTCAACGTTACATAATATTTCTTTGTAATTGTGAAATTTACCAACAATTTCTGAATGAAAATTGTTTCTACACCATTTTTTTTTTCAGTGTATAAATGCTGTGTGGCTTTTATATTTCTCATTGGGCTACAAATGTAAATATATTTGAGTACATCTATGTGTTTGACTGCATACTTGACAGGCTGCTAAAAAGCTACTAAATACTCCCAGATTAATTACAAATAGAATAAAGTGCCGAAATACATACCTTTCAGCCTAATTAAACTGATAAATAATATCTAAATTGTGGATTCCCAATGATAGGCGCTCTTTATCAATATCAGGAGGTGGGGGAAAAAAATCTAAAAAAGATTTATATATTTTTGTGACATATTTTGTGAGAAGAACTATAAACCATTAAACAAACTGAAGTTTAAAATCATTTATTTGTCTTCATAATCATCAGGGAATACAGTTTTAAGGTGTTAGGAAAATGGAATTTCTGAATCAAGCTGTTAAAATTGAATCTACAACACTGTTATAATTTTACTCATTTTACACATTTTTTTTTACACACTCATTTTAAGCATTCAAGGATTAATAATATTTTACAATATTATACACTCAATCTGAACAGACCCAATAAATTATGTCAAATATTTTCCAGCTAAGTGCACGCAGAAGCAAATAAAACTGTGTACTGGAAAGCAGCTGAGGCATTCAAACATAATACGCTAAATCAATGATCATTTCATTAGTATTTCCACAATAATCAATGCAAGCCATCTTCAGCGATAACACGACTGCATGAGTGCTTTTGAAACACTGTGTGCAAAATCTTTAAAACATCAGTGCTGTTGGATCCCTTTGCGGTCTGACATCAATGCAAGCCATCTTCAGCGATAACACGACTGCATGAGTGCTTTCGAAACACTGTGTGCAAAATCTTTAAAACATCAGTGCTGTTGGATCCCTTTGCGGTCTGACATCAAATTACAAGGTTGATCATTTTAATTTAAATAAATTAAATTAAATTATGAGGTTGAAAATGATTTACACACACTTTAGTCTGTGCATTTAGCAGCTCACCTCATGCTAACTACAGTACTGTCAGTTCAGTCGACTATTACTCAAGGTTTTTCGAGGAGAGACACTACACAACAGCAACTTTATCCTATTGCAAATTAACGGATCAAAATTACTTTAGTATTTCCCAACAAATGAAAAGCAGCAAATGCAAGTGCTAGCTAGTCAGTGTTGCCGCTAACATTTCATGCTTTCAAGGCTCTTCGTTTCAAACAAGACAAGGTAAGCAATAACTTTTCTTACAATAACAATAAAGCCTTAACATCAGACCTGATGAACCTTTTCAATCTTATGTGCTCGTCAATATGAGGCAACAGACTTGATTCCCTGTTTTAAACTGCCATATGGCAACATGTAACACGTAATTCCACTGCAGCGCACAGTTAACCTTGTTAAATGTTAAATAGGCAATGGAAAAGGTCAGTGGTTGTGCTAGTTTGGTTTAGAGTGTGAGTTTCAGAGTTTGGAGCGAAAAGGAAGGCCATCGTACATGTCAGCTTTATGTTGGCCCCTTTCGGCTAGTTTCTGAACGATGCCCTTTTCTTGAGTGAGAACACGAGCCACTTTCTTTAACTTATTCTCGTTACGTTCCAGGTACTGCTGACCCTCAGCCTGCAGGACGTCCAGCCTATCCTGTCTGCTCTCGTCCAATGGGATCTCCTCACTCATGTAAGGGTTAAAACGAAAATAAGTGTTCGGGGGGAGGAGGGCATCCAGCATCGTGTGGACCTCTACAGTATAAGAAGAGATTAATTAATAAGGGTTTATGTAGTGAATGACAAACAACAGAATAATAACAATGTTTCATGATTTATTATTTTACTTGTTTCATAATGTCATATCACAGTTCTCATTATTTCATTTTTCATATAAAAATTAAAAATTTCATATTTTCATATATACTATGATATATATATATATATATATATATATATATAATTTAAA
>NW_015643253.1:1642511-1656286 GCF_001515625.1 Sinocyclocheilus rhinocerous | reverse complement strand
ATTAAATGAATTAAATACATTTTAAAATACAACAAATACATTTTAAGTTTTTTTCTTTTCATTTCTTGTGTCAAAACTGTCACAATCTTTATTCTTATGAATTGGTTTTCAAAATGATGAATTTACGGTTCAAATGCATTATATAAACTGCTAACATCAGACTGAAATGATCAGGGGACCTTGTTAACAATAAACTTAAGCTGTTCGTTTCTATCTTTGGGATCCCAGAAAGGGATCTGCAGAGGTGTAGGTGCTACATTTTCTCATTATTCAGATGACCCTGGACGTTCCTTTTGAGGCAGATTCAACCAAGCATCATAACACAAGAAGATATCATTAGCGGTCTATGCAGTAAGACACAAATAGTAGAATAATAGCAATGTTTCATTTAAAACGGTCATATCATTTACAGTAGTTCTTTAATATCTTTATATTATACTTTTAAATTTAATTTTACTTTTGCACTAAAACAGTCGTATAGATCATTTTTAAGGAATTCATTTTCTAAATGACATAATTCAGCTTCAAAAGTGTCGCATAAACTGTTAAAATCTGAGATGATCAGGGAACTTGTTGAAACTAAACCTCAGCTGCTCATTTCTCACTTTCATTAGGGGGTCACTGCAGTGAGAGACAAACAGCAGAATGTTTCATGATTTAAAACGGTCATATCATTTTTAGAAATTCATTTATTTTTTAAATATAATTTATTAATTTTGTATACATTTTTATATACATTTTGTATGATGTATTTTAATTTCTAAATGATTTTTTAATTTGTAAATTATTCAAAAAAATTTTTTTTAAGAGTTTTATACTCTTTTGTGCAAAAACAGATGATTATTCTTATGGAATCATTTTCTAAATGACCCAATTCACATTCTTGCTAAAAAATAAACCTCAGCTGCTCCTGTCTAACTTACAGGGATATGCAGAGCTGTAGGTGCTACACTCAGCACAGAACAACACAGGGACAGTGGACAGATTTGATCATGTGACTCCCATCATCTCACCTTCAGTGTCTGTGGCGCTGCTGATGACATTGGTGAGTTTGGTCTTTAAGCTGGTATAAGTGCTCGAGCTGGTCTTGCCTACGGTTTCGTATCGACCTGTGCCCAGAGATACCACACACTGCACAGGTGTGTTGGGCCACAAACACTTGCTCTCGTGGATGGCCAGAGCGGTAGGGTTGTTGATCAAGAGACCACCGTCCTGGATAAAATCAAAAATCAATCAAATTTGAACAACATCACAGCCAGGTAACCACACAAGTGGGAAAGCGATTCACAAGGTTCATGTGTGCTCTCACAACTACAACGGGAGAAACTAAAATATACTATTTAAAAGAAATTTTGAGTTTCTGCCAAAATAACGGCTTCTATTATTGTCCAAAAGCAAGGCTTCTTTGTGGAAATATGGGTTATTCTTTGAAATACTAGAGGTACAACATAAAAGAGGTGAATTTGCATTTCTAGCTGATATGATGGGAATCATCACTGTAGAGCATAATGGACGCAGGATCTCTCTTCTGTAGGAGACGTGGGTAGATGTGTTCATTTCACCTGAGGCATGTGAAATCCATTTACTTGGCATCATCCTTCTCCGTTTCCAAGCCTCCCTTAAGGAGCACATCAGAGAAAACAAGATGAAATGATCCACTAGACAGCATCCCTCATTTCTCTAATGTGCCCTACATTTTAGTGACACAGATACTGATGCGTATCAGTGAACTACACGCTGCTTTCCCAGTCCAAAGATAACGAAGGATAGCTCATTAAAGCAATCAAAAGCCAATTAAAAGGATATTTCACCCAGAAATTAAGATTTTGTCATTCTCATGACTTTCAAAACCTGTCTGACTGTCCTGTCTTCTGTGGAAAAAGGAGATGTTTAGCAGAATGTCCAAGCTGCTCTTTTCCATATAATGAAAGTTAATAGTGACCGTGCTTGTCAAGCATACGTTTCACTCTGTTACTCTCAAAAAGCTATCATATTGCTTTAGAAGACTTGGAACATGATGCACGAGTCATTTAGACTACTTTTATGTTTTTTTTTCTTCCCAGCATGGATCGAAAAACAAAAAAACAAAACAAAAAAAAAAACAAATCCACTTTGTAACAGGGGAGGGTTACTAGTTAACTAGAACTACAACCATTAAAAAAAATTTTTTTGTTACTAAAAATTAAATAAACATTACCTGAAATAAAAAATTGAATTTATTTTTTCAGCTAGTTGCCATTCATTTCAGCTAGAAACATTTCTCATTTTCATTTAGTTAAACTAATGTACTAAAAATAACAAACTAAAACTGAAATATAAATTAATAAAAACTACACAGACATATTAAAAAATAACAACAAAATTACCAAAACACTGCTTTGTAAGTACAAGAGCAGCATGAAAAACCATTTTGTGTTCCACAGGAGAAAGAAAATTGTATTTCCTTAATGACTGAGGATGAGTAAATGATGACATATTTTTCATTTTTGGGTGAACTATTCTTTTAATGATTGAATCAATGAATCAATCAAATGAAGAAGAAAAACAAACAAACAGTAGAGGATTGACTTCTTGTTTGATGGTCGAGAGTCCTTGAGGAGAGTATGCATAACAGATTACAGCCCTGGCATGTGGAGAGGAAACTGAAGAGCTATTCAGAGCAAGAAAGAGAGAGAGAGAGAGAGAGAACGAGCGAGAGATAGATAGATAGGTTCTGCCATTGGTGGCATTCGGAGTCTGGGCATCGAGTGCTCTGTTGGCAACAGGTTTTAGAGCCAAGAGCCTCCACTACATTTGCATTTTAATGAGGACACATTCATCCCACACAGTAAAAACATACATCAAAACATCGCACAGCAGCTTTGAATGCGGAATTATGGGAAGATTAACCTATTGAATGTGCATTAAGTGGGTTTGCTCGGCCCTTAGGCCAAAAAAAAAATTTGAATCAGCTACACAGACTATTAGATGAAAAATGAATACCATCTAAAAATGGTTCATTGTCATCTTGTTCGCCAATAAATTAGGCCTTCCCTAAGGACAATGTCACTCCAAATTTCCCATCTAGTGTTCTCCAAAGAACATTTGACCGCAAAATGAGGATTCTATCTGATGGATGCATGAAAGCATTATGTGGGTCAATGGTACATAAGAGTGTCCACGATAAAGAAAGGGCAGAATCTTTTTTAAAGGAAGGAAAAAGAAACCTTTTTTTTTTCTGTGCATTTCTGGTTGCACTATATGATTTGATTTGATGTGAACAAAAGTAAAAAAAATTAATTAATTAAAATAAAAACTATTAAAAAAAGTAAACATTTTGTTAAAATATTATTTTATTATTATAAGATGCCTAACAACTTGATAAACTTTTCAAGAATTTAATTCTTTTAATAAAGCTTTCACTTTAATAAAGCTTTTTTTTAACTTTAAGCCCACCAAAAAAAAAAGTATATATATATATATATATATTTCAGATATTAATATATTTTGAAATTAATGTATATTATTTCAGATTTTAATATATTTTGAATAAATTAATAGATTTGAAAAATATTAATTTATAAATGAACAGGGGAAAAAAATCATAATTTTCTAGTGAGAAATATTTTTTAATTTATAATAAAATATAATTCAGGAATGTATTATGAATAAATTAATATAGAAAATTCTTATTTATGAATTAATAGAAAACAAATCACACCATTTACCCCTTGTGATCTAACAGGACTTTTTTTATTATTATTTTTATTTTATGCCCCCCAATAATATCTAAATTAATTTTAATTCTGAATTTAACTGTATTTTTATATATTTTAAATAAATTAATAGATTAAAAAATAATTAATAAATTAACAGGAAAAAACACATCATTTACTTGACATATACATTTTTTTTGTAGTTTATGCCCCCTAAAAATATCAAAATGAATTAATTCAAGAATGGGCTATATTTTTTTATGTATAATAAATAAAATAATATAGAAAATTATGAAAATAGAAAAAAATAATGTCATTTACCCATATGACATTAGGACTTTTTTTTTTATTTTATGCCCCCCAAAAAATATTCAAATAAATATATAGATAACAAAATAATATTGAAAAAAAAATCACAAATGGGTAAAACTTTAGCAGAAACTGCATGCAATCCTTCTCACGCTGTTTATACCACCATTTCTAAATAATAACAGGCCCATCTTCTTATTGACCACAGATCTCATTGGACTCTGAATGAATCTGGGCATTCATTTAGCTCGATGACCAACAGCTTTATTGGCCTTTTTGGGACAACAGGGACATTGTGAAAAGCTGTATGCGAACTTGGTGGGTGTCAATAGGCAGACGGACAGAATGACGCCTTCCTGATGGCTCAACAGGCACCGCTGAGGGCTACTATTCAACATTAACGTCTGCCGCTTGGCTGATGAAATCTCAGGCTGTGAAGGTGCGTTCAGTGTGGCTGCGGTGGGACCGTGCCAGTTTGAGCTGGATGAAGACAGGCAGAGAGGCAAAAAGACCTGACAGCCACTCCAGGGTAATACAGACACATATTCAAACCATGAACTATTCAAAATAATACGCTTTCCCTTACAAATCTGGTTTGTGTATCCCTTCTGTATTACAAATCTTGATGCATATTGCAAATACGCAGCCACACTTCAAGGCTATTGTGATTCAGAGAGAAGTGGATCAGAGAAGTGAGAGGAGTGTAAACAATCTCTCTGACAGGAATCTCTTCAAATAGCAATCTGAGAGCCACTTTAAGGGAGCCGAACTGAAGTGCCCTAAGTGACGGCACTCAAGAACAACACTAATGAGTCTGACCGTACAGCCCTGATGAGACAGCACAGGAAACAGCCTGAGTGCATGTATGTGCAGAGTTTGCTTTCCCTCTCTCTTCTTCTGACAAGAACCTAAAAGGGTTTGTAATGATTTTCAATACTGCAAGACATCTAAGCAAGGATGACGTCACAAATCATCAGAACACTTGGATCTCAACATGTTAAAAAAGTCATATAATAATAATCAGCCTTAAAAACATAAGGATAAGTTAAGAGCAAAAAGAAGTTTAATGCAGATAATGCAGACCAGACTTTGCGTGCTTTACCTGGTGGAGGTCATTTCCTAGTACAAATTCCTGGAAGTATCCTGGAGCAGCGGAGGATGCTCGAATGGCCTGCCACATTTTATGCTGGCAGCCACCCAAGTAGTGTGAGCGAACCCCAGGCAGGAAGTTATAATTCCTGAAGACATATGCTTTCAGCGGCAGGCCTCTGTTCACAATGGTGCTCACAGCTGACACCTACAGGAAGCATTGAGTGATTTATCTAAACAGTGAAAAGATGAGAATTGCATTTTTTAACAAATATATATTGAAACCCACCTTGGGGCATTTAGGGTTCTTGGAAGTCTCGATCATTAGTCCAGGCCCCATTCTTTCTCTGTTGAGAATAAAAAAAAAAAAAAAGTTAAAATAAAACAAAATGTAAGCAGTAAATGAGCATTATATTGTACTACAATCACTTTACTGCATATTGTCTCTATTTATTTATTACTATTTATTTTTTGCTTTCTTTTCGATGCAGTTTTATATGCGTCTCTTTACTTTTATTATTTGATTATACTATATTAATATAATTATATTATATTATTTTTATATTATTATATTATTTATAATATTATTTTTATATTATTATTTCTATTTTCAGGTCCAAACTATTGTTGCACTTTACAATGATAACAAAATAAATAATTAAATAAATAAAAAAAATCTATTTTATATTGGCTTGTTCACTTCACTTTTAAAATAATTTAAAAATATAAATAAACAAAACAAAACAAAACAATAAAATTAAATTAAATTAAAAAAAAATAATACAATAAAATCAAATAAAATAAGCTCGTTCACGTCATTGTCTTACTTGAGGATCTCTTCCCAGATCTGGCTGTCATAGTACGCATGACTCCAGCCCATTTTCACTGTGCCCACAATTAGGTTCTGTTTAAAGACATCAGATCCCAACTTCCGATAGAGTTCCTCACACTCATCCAGAGGGATCTGGAACACACCCAGCATAAAGGCCAGGATGGCCCCTAAGGGGAAAACCCCCCACAGATTTAAAGGAAGTTTGTTCATTCCTATATCTAATAAACATTTTCCAAGTAGTTATCATAACATACCTGTACTGACTCCACATATGTAGTCAAACAGCTGGTAGATGGGCTTCCCTGTCAAACTCTCCAGCCTGTGCAAAGTCTGTAATGCAACCAAGCCCCTGCAAAACAATTACATCAAATTACAGGACTGCACACATTACATTTCACTGCAAATGTAAACATGTTCATTCATCTTATAACATAAAACTAAAGGATATATTCACTGAAATAATTAAAGAGTTCAAGAGTAGTTGACATGGACAATATAATGGGCATTAACTTTTTACATTTTAGGCTAAAAAAATGTGGGAAAATTTCCACAAATCTGTACGCAAGGTATTTTCCACAATATAAATAACTGGTCACCGTTTATTTTATGTTTTTTTTTACTACTTTTAATTTCATTTTTGTTGCTCACAAATTCAAAATTAAACATTCTATATGGACATTAATTGAGAATTAAATGTATTATTTCTATAGGTCTATAGATCAGTTGATAATCTAACCTGATAATTTTTTCATTATTTAATACAAAATTTTATGTTGTATATTTTTTACTTTAAAATGAAAGATTAAGTATATCCTATCCCACTGCTGGTAAATATAATAGTATATAATAGTGGTATATAATTTTATTCTTGGTAAAACTGACATAAAACATGAAAAAAACAAACATTCAAATTAGCCTAGGATGATGGACAGCATTTAAAGGGATTGCAAAATTGTCAGTTGAGTTCTATTTTTTGATGACCTACTTTTAGGTAAATTTGGGCTGACCTACTTTTATCTTAAAAGTACTTTCACAATCGGTTAACTTTAGGTTAATAATTTTTCCCTAGCAGTCATCTGTCTGTCACCTGGTCCCTCCTCCGTCGATGGAGAGGACACGTATTCCTCTGCCTTTGACCGGGTCATTGTAGCCCACCAGGGCCAGAGCCTGTCTCACTGCAGCCTGCAGATTGACGTCTCTTGCCTGCCTCAAACGCAGTAGACACGGGATGACCTTCTCCTACAGCCAGCGAGAGAAAGGACGAAATGAAACACAGAAAGTTATTAATGGAGATTACAATGTACAAAAATAAATCCAGACATGGCAGATGGTTGGACACACACTTACAGTGACTGCCACCCCTCTGGTCTCTGGAAATTCCAGCAGGTGGAAGCTCAGTTCCTCCACCCTGCTAATGGTGATCTTCACATCAGTGACTCGTTGAAGACTTTTGACCAGTGCTCTGGTACGGTTATCCACACTAACACGTGCTATAATCTATATACAATACAACACAGAGAACAATAACATTTCATTCTTAAACATTCTAATCAATGTTTTCCTGACCAGCTTGGGCTTCTAATAAAAGAAAGGTTTGGGTGATACCCCCCCCCTCCCCCTCTATTAAACATATTCTATTATATTTACAGGGATATTATTCTACCTTCTCCCTTTGAGACAGCAGTCTCTGTGCTTTCTCTTCTGCCTCTTTTTGCTCCTTGCTTTCTGCACTCTTTGCATCCTGGGACGCAGCCCGTTCAGATCCAGAGGGTTTTTCCTTCTCTGCTGTGCCACTCTTTGAATCCGCTCTGAACTTTGGTACGAGAGGAGCGATGTAGTTTCCTACAAAAGCCTGGACGCTGGGCCTGGGATAGGACAGGTAATGACTGATGCCTTTCCTTGGCGATATGGGGATGGTTGAAACACCCTCATCCTGAGCTGGAGCAGAAGGGGCTTCTGGACTTGGGACGGAGCCATTCTTGTCAATCGCAGGGGGCGTTTCTGGTGTGGATCTATGGGACACAGGCACCGCCATTAGGATATCATCCTTGCTACTTTTTGGAAGAGCACTAGGCTGGATCTGAGATGTCGAGGATGTTGTGTCTTCTCTAACCCGTTGTGATATTTTGTCATCTCGCGTGTCACTTCCAAAGTAGGCATTGACATGTTCAGCCAGGTGATTGTACATTTCATCCATGTTGGTTGTGAAGGCTGCGGGCTGAAAACGTTGCAGCGTTTGCTTTGCAGCCACACTCGTCGTGTTTTCTGTGCTGCTAGACAGACTGCTGATAGATTTTGGGGCTTCTTTATGAAGTTCCATGTCTGTTTGCACCTCTTTCTCCCTGGGCGGCTCAGGTGCCGCCATGGTCATGACAGCTCTGGCCTCTGCCTCGGGGCATTCCACTTTAACCTCTATAGTTTTGCCCTGGGTCGCACTGGGTTTGAGGCGTGTGATCTTGGCGAGGAGGTCGGTGTTCACCGTTCCGCTCACGGCTTTGGTAACGGTGTCCAGTGTGCTCCTGATGCGCGACATGCGGTGAGGTTACTCGAGGGAATTCTGGGATATTCCTTGAGGAAACACACGTGTGTGAATTGGGCATCAGAGCTGCTGAGCCCTGCAGAGCTCAGTCAAAGCTTTAGCCATTTCACATCCACTAGATAAGGACTCCATGATAATACATGAGGTAGGAGGATTTTCTCATTTTAAAGGCAACCTGTAATGACAAAGATTGTTTTTATTAAATTAATAATGTTTAATATTAAGAAATCATCAGTAAGAAACCATCCATAAAATCCTAGCAACTGCAAATCATTGTGCTAAAAACAGTCAGAACCCTTGAGCAACTGCATAGGAACACCATGGAATCACAATATTTAATATTCAAAGTGAATAAGACGTCATAAAAGGAAGGTATTTTCTGCATAAAGACAATGGGCCTCATTAATGAAGCATGAGCGCAATGAGTGCTTAATTTTCATGATACTTTTCCAACATTATTTCAAACTAATTCTCATTACTATAATAAAGTATAAAAAAATTGTCCTGTTTTTAGTTAAACAAAACGAAAATATAATATTTTACATTTTTATTTAATAATATTGTATTATTATTATTAATATTATTAATAATAAAAATAAATTATTATTATTATTATTTCAATTCTGACTCGCCATCTCCGCAGTACAGTAACACGCCTTCAGAGAGAAATGCACATTTTTCGATTTGAATTGTTTCGTTTTAGAATAGCCATTTCGAGTTTTCTATAGATATATTTTTCATATCTGTGTGAGGCATTTAGCTTATATACGCCGAGTTGGGGTTCATTTTAGTGACGCGCTCCAGGGGGCAGAAAGAGTGATCCTGTTTGTTTTCTTTATTTTACTAAATTACAGAGTTTTGTTGTTATTGTGAGTGTACACAAATAAAAGTAGACTTTACAGTTTCGAATGATGTACTATTCTTATCTTTATGAACACAAATGACAGCATATTTTAAGTTGAAAAATGTAAGTAATCGTGCCGGTGCCTCCATTAAAAGTGCGATTTCCGCGCAAACACTTGGATACGTGCCTAACTGCGCACATTTATCTAGGTTAAACGTTTAAGCTAACATTGTGATATGCTTAGTGTTTTATATCTAGGGATTTTATTGTAGGCAGGTCAAGTGTTGATTTGAGAAGGCTAAATTGATCAAATGTGGTAAACTCAATGTAGGCCGCTTGGTCGTCACTTTAAAAAACAAAAACTTGTTTTTAACAAACAAAAGATGCTAAATTTACCTAAATTCTAAATTACCTTAAAGAAACGAAAAGAAATATAACCACTATGCAATTAAAAACAAAATGGCTGCAACAGTAGGCTATGCAATTGGGACAAAAAAGGCAAAAATATTAATGGTTCTGAAAATAGGCTTAATTTTTTTGTATGAAAAAAATATATTTGATTTCTCATGCGTTATATTCAAAGTCGTCAGAACAAATGAGAGAAGTAAGATGTCAAGCCAGTGAACGGATTGTTCTTTTGAGTCAGATCTTTTCAATGAATCATTTGATTCAGTTCACAAAACCGGTCTGAATGATTCATTCATGAATCAGTTAAACTCACCAACTCCCAGTAGTTAACAGCTCACCGAAGGCTGAAATTTTCTATGAATAACAACTTAAACTTTCGGTTTGTTGCTGATACATATGACTAGAAAACTTGAAATATAGTGCACGAGTCATATTTAAGTTTGCAGTCTCCATTCATTCAACTAAACATGAAAAAGTGACTTCTTCGAAATGTCTTCTTTTGTGTTCCACAGAAGAAAGAATGTCATACAAATTTTAAACGCGGAGAGGAAATAAAAAAAAAATACAGAGTGGAATATAAATGTACTTTTACAATCATTTGTAAAGCATCGCGTTTTAGTGCAAGAGCCAACGCAACCTGTCAGTCATCACCATGGAAACCGACGTCAACATTTCAGAAACGCTGACAGCTATGGAGACGGACAGCACACATATCGCACAATGTGAGCATAAAATCAAAAACATCGACTGGATCTCGTGCAAAGACTTCACAATCGAGATCGGAGAGCAACAGATCAGACGATACATGGACACATTGGAGATACAGCAGCCCGGCTGGCTCTACAGTCTGAGGTTTCTCCAGGAGACCGAGTTGGAGTTTAAAACGCAGTACCAGTACGAAACCAAATGGAGCATCCCGACCCGAACCGCCCCGATCCCCAGAGCCACAGCCAGCGTGTATTTCATCATAGAAATCTCCAAAATCCGACCAAACACACTGCCTGTGGACGTTCACTTCCTCGTCGAAACAAACAGATCCAAACATATTCCAGGACAGACGAGGTTCAGGGAAAAGTGGCTGATGGATATCATTGAGAGCAAGAGGGTAAGGTAACTACTTACAAATGCGCTCGATTTTGATGTAAGCACATAATCTGTTAATTTTCTGATGTATGTGTTGCAAGATGAAAAGACAACATATTTCCTCTGTCCAAGTTTATTAGTTTAAATATTACATAATTAGTGTAATACTATCATTCTTCATTTGTCATTTCTACACTACATATAATTACATTTGCCTACTGTATGTAGAGTGTAGCAGGGTTATATTTAACTAAAACTAAAACCATTCAAAAACATTTTTGTTATTTAAAATAATAATAAAATAGACATTAACTAAAATAAAATGTAAAAAAAGCATTTTATTTAAGTTTAAAAGAATAAAAAACACAACGAAATTACTAAAACTAAGTAAAATTAAAATGTAAACTGAAAATATAAAAATAAAAACATTCAAAATATTAATAAAAACTAATAATATATCTGGTGTGTAATACAATATGTATTTAATATGAAATTATTTTTGGAAATGATTACTTCACATTGTTATTGTTAGTTCTATTTTAATTATTTTAGAATGCACTGCAGTGTGTGTAATATACACACTAAAACAAAATGCTAATTTTCACAAAAAAAATTAATAAAAAAAATGGTATGAAAAAAAAAAACATTTTTCACCTCTTTAGTGAGGTCATTGTAGACTGGTGGGTACATGCTGAGTTTGATGGCCTCTGGGAGAACTCTATCGGACACTCGGGCCACTGCTGTGCGCATGATGATTTGAGGAGAAAACCCCACACTGACCATGTCTCCTTGTGGGTGCAGATGTTTCTCCACAAGAACTTTGTGCTTCTTCGTTTCCTCATCTTCCTCCATCATTTTCTAAAAATAAACGCCCATCTTTAAAGTTTGATTTCCAGGCGTCATAGGTCTTGCACATAATTCTGTCTGCAGTGAGTTTATTCCTGTACCTGTAGTTTTTGCTTGAGCCTTTGGAGTCTGCTGGAACTATAGCAGGTCAGGGATTCTATAAGCGAGCACAGATCTGTCTCACAGTTACCGTCATCCTCGTATTCACTCTCCTGTAACACACAAATACACAAATGAGTTTCAGTTCCTATTACTCTTGCACATAGACACTGTAATTGGTATGTTGTAAGGGTACTTTGTAACAGCCCAACCTCTTCAGATCCTCCCCGGGACTGATGTGTTTCTCCAGACTGGAGGGAGGATCTGTGGACAGTGGGACTAATGGGGTTGGAGGCCGATCAAGCAGCGTTATCTCCAGCTCCTCCAGCAGTGTCTCCCTCTGTAGGTCAGGCATGGAATGGCATCCCTGAGAGGGCAGAAGGAGAAATCATTAAGGATGATATAATGTCTACATGTAAATGTTTGAAAACTTGCAATATGGAATTTGTGCATTGGAATTGATCAAAAACTCTCTGGTCACCTTTATTCTGACCAACGGGTTTTGACGGGGACTCCGATCCTGCTCTTGTTTCAGTATATTATACATACTGGTTTTAGAACCTGGGCACATGCACAAATTAAAGTGTCCTGATGTCACATCCTGAATTATAACCCATCACTTTAAAGGGGTAATTCACCCAAAAATAAATATTCTGTCATTTACTGACCCTCATGTCAATCCAAACCTGTATGACTTTCTTTCTTCTGTGAAACACAAAATAAGATATTTTTAAAAATATTGCTACTGTTTTCCACATTTCTGGGT
This sequence comes from Sinocyclocheilus rhinocerous, assembly GCF_001515625.1. Taxonomy (NCBI): domain Eukaryota; kingdom Metazoa; phylum Chordata; class Actinopteri; order Cypriniformes; family Cyprinidae; genus Sinocyclocheilus; species Sinocyclocheilus rhinocerous. The sequence continues at coordinate 1,643,776 of NW_015643253.1, read as the reverse complement.
AGTACCTGATCATATGTAATCTGGATTATGTAATCAGATTCCAAAAGCTAAATATTTGTAATTAGATTATATTACGTTTTAAAATACTCATAATCAGACCAGTTACTTTTTTATTGATTACATGATTACTTAATATACACAAAATTCCACACAGCATATACAGTACAAATAAAATATTTTAATGCAAAGTTTAATGCACTTCACGTTGTTGCTAACAAAGAATAAAATAAATTTCTTTATTTCTTAGTATTTTTGTATTGTATTTTTTCTTTATTTCTTTGTATTGTATTTATATAAAAGATTATTCTACTCAAATCAATGATAAACAAGTTAGGTCACAAATAATCTAAAATTAATCAAAAACTAGTCCGATTATAATACCTAAAAGGTTCAATGTAATATATTATGTTACTAACTACAATTATTATGATGTAAATTTGTATTCAGTAATGACTACAATTGGTAAGTAATTACCCAGCACTGGTTTTCCGTATAATGAAAGTTAATGGGGTCCAAAGCAACTCTGCACCTGACTGACTTTCACTGTAAGGAAAAAACAACTCTGAAACTTTTTTTTTTAATTTTATATATCTTCTTTTGTGTTCCATACAGGTTTGAAACAACATGAGGGTGAGTATACAATGACAGAATTTTCACTTTTGGGTAAACTATCAGTGTATCTTGCCGTACAATGTGTGTCTGTCTTGTAGGTAATTGGCTCCATGTTACAGGGCAGGAGGTCATACACACGTTGCAGATTCAGCTCAGCTCAACTGTCTCTCTTTACAACATGCGCACACAAACACACCTCCTTGAGGTCATCCTCCACAGCTTTTTCCCATGGTGTGGCCGTCATGGACCTCTCATTGTTATGAGAGCGCATATGTAGTGCGTGTGTAACAGCACTTTGTCTGACCCTCCGTGCATTCTTGATTCCTGTGACAATCCTGCATCTTATGATAAATGTTGTTCTTTTTAAAGTTTCCACAAAAAAATTAAGCAGCACAACTGTTTTCAACATTGATATTAATAAGAAATATTTATTGAGCATCAAATCAGAATCAGAATCAGAATTAACACAATCCTGCATCTTATGGATCGGACATTCAAGCTGTAAATAGAAATAGTCACAATCTGCTGTGAATAAGTAATATCATGCTATATATCACCATATTGTGTGATCAAAGGCTGTTTATGTCAATGCAATCTAGGTCAAAAGAATCACACTCACAGACTGGTGCAGTCAATAGCGAGCTGAGCTGCCA
>NW_015643253.1:1615011-1640011 GCF_001515625.1 Sinocyclocheilus rhinocerous | reverse complement strand
ACACTTGATGTGCTCACGAACCTGTGTGTGCTTGTTATTTCCCCAGTCATTCTCATAACAATGATGTTTAAGACTATGCAATACAGAAATGTCTTGCAGTCTTGTGTATTAAGCTATTTAATTAAATCAGCTGCGCTTTAAAAGCCTACTCAGGCCAAATAATAATTAAAAAAAAAACTTTTTAGCATTCATTCAGCAACATTTAAGGTGCAAAAAATAAAATCCTAATAAGATGCGACAGTCTTTTCAAGTTTAAACCTGGTGCAAATCAACATCACCACACTTTATAGTGAATGTGACCTGATTTATGTTACAACAATACCAGTAAACTTTAAAAATAAAGTGCACAGAATTTAAAAACACTGTTTTTACCTAGGCTATTGTGTACGATCATTTGAACATCAAAAGCAAGATCTTTAAAAAAAAATTATAATTATCGAATGCAATAAATCGGCTGAATAGTTCCGTCTGCACGCCGTAGTCCTAAAACAAGTCACGTTGCCCTGGAAACCCCGGCAGGTCACGCACGACGTCATTGCGCAACTTTGGAATTGACGCCGCATTACGTAATGACATTATTAATAACTTTTTCACTTTTTGTTCATTTTAAACAGTCTTTAAATAAACTGTAAAAGAAAAATAGTCTTTTAAATAACATTAAGCCATAAAACTGAAAGCAAAATAATAATAATAACAAAGCTGTTCAGTCTTGATAACAAAACAAAGTATACTAGTCTCATACGGTAATCTACATTTATATGCTAGTCTAACACATGGAGTACATCTACAAATACCAAGAGTGACAGAATTCTAGTGAATAAATAAACGTACTGCAGATTAAAGTCTAAATAACTCTATGAATACTAAATATGGTTGCCTCCTGTATTTATGTCAAATAGGATATTTGATGAATGTTTATGGTTCAGAAATTAATTCCCTCCCCCAAATGTGATACAGACCATCAAATTTCACAATCAAAACAGTACAATCTAACCAATAAAAATAGGCTTTAACTGCCTTATTTAGTCTAATAAAATGCACTGACATTTTCTTAATTGGGTTAGGGTTAGTGTTCAACAGTAACACAGACAGCGTAGATGGGTCACAGTGCATGTATAAAAAATGAAACACACACCACTTCCGTTTACATTAGCCCCTGTCATCCGGAAGGGTGGTACCTGTTCAACTTCTGCAAATACGTCTTCTGTCGTCTCATGCCTGTAAAAAACAACAACATGGATGTGAGAGAGTCCTCCTGGAGAGCCGTGATCAGTCGGTCCTCGGCCGTTTGATCTGCTGGAGCTGAAAGGACGTACCGACGCAGATCTAAACCTCACCTGATCTATATGCGCCCGTCAGGTAGACGCTGAACCGAGCCCGATTCACCGTTTGGACACTTTTTAGTGCAGGTGAGTGATTTTAAGTTCGCTAAACCATTTGCAGAAGTTTCGGAGCATGAACTCTTGAGGGTTATGTCGTATTAACTTGGCTTCGGAAGCTTTAGGCGCGTGTTATTTAAGGACAGGTGGGAATTAAACGGGCGTTTTGGCTACATTGTGGCTTCTTGAGTAACAGGCAATGTTTATGTGTATCTTTTATGTGTATTTGCATGTTACTAAAAAAAAAAAAAAGTTTGTCAATATCTAACAATGCAACCCTCAATTCTTTGTATTTTGAAACCAATGTTTTTTAAAAAAAGTTCATTTTTTGCATACATTTGACCTCATTACTAAAATCTAAAAACAACTATATAAGTAAATTTAAATAAAATCTAAATTTTATATATATATATATATACACACACACACACACACACATATATATTATTAAATAATTATAAAGAATTTAATAAGTGAAAATTATTATTTTATATTTAAATATCTGAAGAGGAATTGGGTGCTTAATGTCAGAATTCTACCAAATAACTAACTGTCGACATTATATAATAGAATTATCTTATTTGTTTTTAACTTCTTACCTTAATTTAACTGAAATGTTCAATAAATCCTAAAAAACGGTATATACTAATAATGCATCAAATAAATAAAATAGATGAAATAGATAAAATAAAAATGATAAATAAATAAAGTCCTGTTTTTCCAGAAGTTTCTCAAAACATAATTTATATGACTCTACGTAACATTTTTAATAGGTGAAACAAAAATAAAAATAGCTTTTCTGGGGACCTTCACACATGCACAATGCCAACCCTTCACTATTAACAATATCATATGCATATGTTTGGAAAGTGATGAACTGAGTTTGTTACCTAAAGATAACTTAGTTAAAGGAACTAAATAAGAGAACACCAAACATAATCGTTATTTAGGTACCCCACCTACTTCTCCATCGTAAACCAAATCAAAAACACTTTAGCATTTGGTTAATATTGTTCCTCTTGTTGATTCATAATGAATTTAGTAGTATTTAGAACTTCCTTTATGGGAGTGCAATATCAAGACGGCATTTAAAGGCAGAGTAAGTGATTTTTCAAAAACACTTTAGAAAACTGATTCGGGCCGAATCGCAAAACAAACTTGTAGCCAATCAGCAATACGGGGCGTGTCTACTTGTGATGTGGAGGAGAGCGCGTTCAGTGCATGGGACGGACATTAGCCTAGCCGAGCCGAGCGACAGAAAGATAGAGATGGCGGATAAAAAACAAAAGAGGAAAACGTCTGCGGAACGATAAGGCAAGAAGTAGGACCCGTGTAAATATCGGATCAGCTTTCCAGCGCTGGAGAGAACTCAAGGAGCGGAGGCCTGCGATCGGACGCCGAAGTTGCTTTGTTTCTTCTCAATAGGTGAGTAACACCGTGTCTACAACAGCTAAAGTCTGCCTACACTGGACGCGATCAAACGACCGTTGAAAACCATTTGAAATTTGTGTCAGCACGTCATAAATAGAACCCGGCAGCAGTTTTCTGTCGGGGGTTTGTTGCGCCGCGCCGCTCAAGTCCGTAGACACGGTGTAACATTAGTTTTGCTTTGTTTCACAGAACTAATCGTTGCCTGGGTTGCGTACGTATATGTGGGGCGGAGCTATCAAAATAGGGGCAAGACCCTTTTGGGGTAGGGGCGTGTTTGTTTTGGTGATTTCAAATATTGTTAAGTTGGAGCTAAACACTGCAGGACACCAGCCCTCCAGGACCGAGTTTGGGGACCCCTGTTTAAAACTCATTGAAAAATTTACACAAAGTCTCTTGAGAAGAAGTGACCTTGAAAGTTTCACAGCCTCTTTTTCGTTTCTGCATAAGTCACAGCCGTCATGAAAACAACTTAAAATGTCTTTTTAGTGCAGACAGCGCTAATGGTGGCATTCGCGCTTGGCCGTCATTGTGCTCAGTCATGTTGTCATTTATTTACAGAGGTAACATGACCTCAGTGCTACTAAGCTTTTTAAACTGAATACCCACATGCTTTCTATTTTTCCATGAGCACCTGCTTTGATAGCAGCGATTTAAGGACTTGGCAGAGCCCTGAAGGCTCACATCTCGTCACATTTGTCATTGTGCTACTTTTGTGTTTTAGATTTATTCAGTCTTGTGCCCTAAAATTGTGTGGAGTGATACTTTTAATGTTTTTTTTTTTTTTTCAGCCTAAGACTTTGCAGATTCAGCTTATAATTATGTTCCTCTCTGATAGTTGCCAACCTCCAGACTAACATTGTCTGTCAACAATGTAACTATTCCTCTTTTTTGCCCCATTATGATAATAGCTGACCAAAAGAACAGTGTTCACCATTACTTCTTCCTCTGACCCCCTCGTTTTCCAGCACCATGAGTGGTCAACCACGGAGGATCCGTCTGAAGCCATGGCTGCTGGCACAGGTGAATTGTGATTTACTATGCACATTGTAATTTCAAATAACTTTTCTAAAGAAAAGACTAAAAACAATGGACATTTAAAGAGATCATTCACCGACGATTGAAAGTTTACTTGCCCTTATGACGTTCCAAGTGAAAGTGAATGATGACCATGTGCTGTCAAGCTGTATAAATGATCAAAAAGCACCATAAAAGTAGTTTTATGACCTTGATTATGCCACATGCATTGATTCTCACATCAGGATGACGAACCAAACCATGACACAGCATTTTTTAAATGTGCATATGCAAATGATACTGAGTGCTACATCAAATGGAAAGTTCTTCTGTGAATAATGGTAATTTCAGTCTTTACCTCAGATGACCATCAGAATACTTGGAATATAGCACAAAGATTGGATAGACTACTTTTATGATATTTTTAAGTTACGTTAAAGTTGTACATCTACTATTGCTGGATTTTTGTGGGTGAAATCCAGTGATTTCAACAGGAAACCACCCAATTGGGAATGTTGCATGAGGGATAAAGATTTTCCAACATAGATTTTGCGACGGGTTCAAGTTGGTCACTTGAATTTGCTGTGTTGACCAACAGAAAGCTGCTTGGTTTGAAAGTGACTGCTGTGTGAGTTGTGATTTATATGTCGCTATACTTTTGACAATAGAAAATTGACCTTATTTTTAAAATTGCCATTTTTTTTTCTTTTTTTTTTCTCATTAATGGAGCTTGAATAGCCTCTGGTCACTGTATACTTTCAATGTAACAGAAGAAAGTGAGTTTGTATAAAGATGAGTAAACAATGACAAAACTGACTACAGTACAGAATAGTTTTAATCTTATCTGACTTCAGTAGTATAACCTTGTCAAATTTATTTCCGAACCTTCTAAGAAATGCATAAAAGCACACTGGAGATGTGCCAAACCCTGTTTTAAACATTTGAAATGATCTTTACCTCTTCATCAATACTTCGATCTTCAAACAGAAAAATATCAGTGTCCAGCTGCCGTCTTGCTTTCATCCATGCAGCACTTCCAGATATCAGCATAAGCTAAAATTGGAAGCAAAACTAGTAGAGGAATTTCATTTGAAATCTGGACGTCCTAAGCTTGTTCTACATTACTAAAGTAAACATTTCTCACCCTGCCAGATTAACAGTGGGAAATACCCCGGACTGCACTGGCTCAATCAAGAGCGCAGACTGTTCCGGATCCCATGGAGACATGCCACCCGCCATATGCCTACCCTGGAGGAGGAGAACACTATATTTAAGGTGAGTAATATGGTATTTGAATCACCCATGCTGTTTTTGTAAAATGGGTTGTAGATATTGAAGTGGTATTTCCTTATATAATATCTTAAATTCGACATCAACCTAAGCCTCCTGTCTATTTTTCACTCTGTACTTATTCTGTTCTAAAGTTAGCACTAGGGGGAATTTTTGGGGGTACTGAAATACCTAGTAGTTTCACTCTTCAGTATTTATGTATTCAAATAACAGAAAATGATTGGAAAGCAAACCACTGTCCTCACATGCTCTTTTAAAATCAGTGTTTTTGCAGAAAACTGAGCCATTGCATGTCTGTATTTACAAGATCTAGTGATGTGTTTAAGGATCATCTTTTTAGTACTTTTGCAACCAACTTTGGAGAACTAAAAATGGAGTTTCAATTCCTCTTGACTTAACAGTGGCAAGATTTTAAGAGGAAGTCAAGAAAAGTATTGAACCATGAGGTTAAAATTAGTTTTAGAACTCCTTTGAGGCATTTTTAAGCAAGTGTACATTTAAGAGGCTTCACATTTAGCAGATGTATGCTTTAAAATTGGAGTTTTTCATTTTCAGAAAAACGCATCAAAAATATTGACGACTTATCCTGACGACTTATTTTTGTCCAATCAAGTACTAGAATAGGAATGTCTCACCCTCCTGATGATACTTGAAATAGACTGTGACATAACTAAAGCTCATTGTCTATTTAAAAAAGAAAGGGACAAGTCATGTGTCTACATATTTCCAACACGCATTCCTCCAGTCCCTTACTCCTTTTGCTCTGCAGGCTTGGGCTCTCGAAACAGGCAAGTATCAGGAAGGAGTAGATGAGCCAGATCCAGCAAAATGGAAGGCCAACCTCCGCTGTGCCCTAAACAAAAGCCGAGAGTTCGGACTCCACTACGATGGGACTAAGGACACCCCCGTCCAGCCTTATAAGATCTATGAGGTGTGCGACCAGTCAGTCAATGGAGGTAAGGACCAGGAACACATGCCTACAGGCCAGTTACATGGGATACTTGCTGAAACAATGCTGTTTGCTCTTAAGCTCTAAATGGGTTAGCTCAGACCATTCAATATTTCCTACCACAACTTCTTGCTTAAGTAGGAAATATCAACACAGGAATGAAACCATAGAAGTCAAGCCATGAAGTCTTTAAGGGATAAAAGATGGACAAGCCAATAAATGATCCCTTCTTTTGTTGATTTTAGATGCCGGAGACGATGAGGAAGAGGAGGTAAGTTCTGAAGAGCATAGACTAGAGCCTAGAAGAATAGCTTGAATAACTACAAGTCGAAAGAAATAAATTGTAAAATCAACATGATTTTCGCCAATGTCTTCATGTACAGTAATTTATTTTTATTTATTTATTTTTTTTTTCAGCTGCAAAACTTTGTCAAACTCTCCATTGGTAAGATTTCTTCAAAGTGGATGTTGTTTGGAAAAAAAAAAATTATTTAAAATAATAATTATTATTTTTTGCATGTTGCTTGATAGACCCTTCCAGCTACCCAGCATACACTCCTAGAGTAGACGTTCCGTTCACCTCTCCTATTGCCGATGGCTATAATCCCACCCACCATAACCCTCCAATGAACCTCTTAAGAGATGTTGTCCATAATAACCCCAGTGGAGGTGCTCCTATGACCTCTCACCTCGCCCAGCCCAGCACCGGACCTTCGGCTAGTTCTTTGACTGAATTTCCCAGTCACAGTGCAATCAAAGTTGAGCAGGCACCATATCCCTGTGGGGGACTTCTGAACGGTCTGGGAATGGGGACTGGAGTCATACCGCCTCCTCTTCTTCAAGATGTAGTCACTCATTCTGTAGGCCCTCCAGCCATGGTGGACAGCCCAATGCAAGAGGTGCCAGTTCAAGCGGAGAACCAGGTTCATCCCTGCATCTCAGAGTTGCTGAGCAGTCCGCACATGTTGCCCTGTAAGCCTCTAATGCCTTGTTCTTCTGGATTAATGTTGCAATTTATGATGAAGACATGCCTAATTTGCAGAAAAAACTTGTCCCACCGGTTCATTTTGAGTAATGATGTTAATTGACTTTGCAAGAGGTGTGTATAGAGCCAATAAAAACTATGTATAGTGCACACCTTAGCTGTATTGTGAAATTATGAAAATTTCAGTTGTTAGACTGGTAATCTGTTATTATAGAGAAAATTTATCCAAAAATGAATGGTCCGTCATCATTCACTCTCATGTATTTTCCATAGACCACAAAAAGAGAACATTGTATGTTAATGCTGCTCTTTTCCATACAATAAAAGTGAATGGTGACCAAATTTACAAAAAAAAAAAAAAACTCTAAATTAAAAAAAAAAGCACCATAAAATTCACAAAAGTTGTCCAAATGACAACTGTTGACATTTGACATATTTGACATCTGCCATGATTTGTCCAACCTAGCCTAATATGTCTTGATATTCCAGATACATAAAGGTGAGAGAAATTTGAGAGCTGTCAAGAACATTTTCAATGATCAATATAAATTTAGATTTGTTTCTCACACAAACTTATTATATAGCTACAGAAGTCTAGTATGGACCACTTTTATAATGCCTTTAGTAATTTTCTATCACTTTATCACCATTCGTTTTCATTGTATGGAAAATAGCAGCATCAACATTCTACTGAACATCTCTTTTGGTTTTCCATAAAAGAAAAACAAGAAACAATGGTGAGTAAATGACGATAAAATGTTCCTTCTTGTTTTCTCTTCTATAGTAACGGATCTAGATATCAAGTTCCAGTACAGGGGTCGGACAGCTGATTCTTTGACTGTCAGTAACCCTCAGGGTTGTAGACTTTACTACGGTAATCTGGCGCCCTCACCAGAGCAAGTAGAGCTGTTTGGTCCGGTAACACTGCAGCAGGTGCTGTTCCCAGGAGCCGCTGAGATCCAGAACGAGAAGCAGAGGTTCTATACCGATCATCTGCTGGATGTGATGGACCGAGGGCTGATTTTGGAGATCAGGGGACAAGATATCTACGCCATCAGGCTGTGCCAGTGTAAAGTGTTCTGGTCTGGGCCAGGTGTGCCAGAGCAGGGTCCGCCCAATCCAATGGAAAGAGAAATGAAGATCAGGGTCTTCAGTCTGAACAACTTCCTCCAGGGTAAGAGGAATCGGTCTTGAATTTAAGTAATCACAATATCCAAATGTATTGTGACTGCATTACAGCACTGACACACAATTGAGCACATATGAGAATGGGTTGGGATTCAGAACTGGCAACCACTGGATTTTCTTTGAACCTCAAGTTTCAGAGTTTGGAATAATTATTTTATTTACACATTTATGCTTTTTATGTACTGTTAATGAAGAACAGCTTTAAAACTTGACAGAAATGGAACCGATTTGAGGCGACAAAATGTTCAAATCTATTCTGTCTGGCAGCACGATAGCATTAAAATACATAACACACTTTGCTCTTCATTTCGTTGCACTAGTACTAAGAAGCTTCCTGTCTTTGCTGGGAAGTGAAAAAGAGAAAATACAAAATTACCCAACACTTCAATTTTCTTCTGTATACATAAAAAACACTTCTGAACTTCGCATTCAAGAATTTTTTTAGGAGACACCAAATGGGATCATTGTGCAGATTTGATATGTAATAGATTGTCAACATTTTTTTTTTTTTTTCTTCTCAGGTCTCATTTTGTATCAGAAAGGAGAGACACCCACTCCACCACCCTTTGAGATCTACTTCTGCTTCGGTGAGGACTGGCCAGACAGAAAGCCCAAGGAGAAAAAGCTCATCGTTGTCCAGGTTTGGAGATGAAACCCATGTTTATTGGTTTAATTTAGAGTGCAAAGACTCTATTTAGTTGCTTATTTGTGCAAGAAGGTGTAAGGCTGTGCTATATCGCTAAACTGAGTTGTTAGCAATGACTCACAGCATTATATTAACAATATAGCACAGCAACAACTAGGTAAACAGATGTTTCATATCAAATGTTACTAAACTGTACTTTAGCAAATCAGCTTAAAGAACCAGAGCTGTTTTATAATTTAGCATTCTTCAAAACTAGCAAACCATGCTATATTGCATTGTTAGTTATAACTACGCGAACAGGTGTTTCATGTCAATGTTACTATGCACAATATTTCTCTTCTGAAAACAGAGCGGTTTCATAATGTAATGAAAAACCATGCTATATTGCATTGTTAGCACTGATGCACAGTGATAACCAGGCGAACGGTTGTTTCATGTCAAAGAAGTTACTATATTGTGTATTTTAACCAATCAGCATCTGAAACCAGAGCTATATTTTAAATATAGCAAACCATGTGGTGTTAGCAATGAAATGCAGCATTGTATTCGCAATATATCACAGCTATAACTAGGAGAGCAAATTTCTTTTTAAAGGGGTCATATGATGCTGCTAAAAAGAACATTATTTGGTGTAATGAAATGTGTTAATGCGGTTTAAGGTTCAAAAAACACATTATTTTCCACATACTGTACATTATTGTTTCTCCTTTATGCCCTGCCTTTCTGAAACAAATTTTCTGCGTCGATTTTTACAAAGCTCATTGTTCTAAAAAAGCGAGGTGTGCTGTGATTGGCCAGCTATCCAGTGCGCTGTGATTGGCCGAATACCTCAAGCTCTAATATCGTCCATTTTTGGAAGGCCAAACAAAGTAGTTTCGTTTTCACAACGAAACGCCCCGTCAACCACATGTGACGACCCCGGGCTGGACTCCGCGTCGTCCACAGTGAAAGCCGATCCGGCGATCCACAGCGCAAAGTAGACTCTTAACTTTTATAAAGAATATCTCTTTGGATTTGAGACTTTAGTCTTTGCAATTTTACAGATCTTCTTTATGCACCAAGAGCTTGTAACACTCCAAAGAGAAAGGAAAAATTGAAATCGCATCATATGACCCCTTTAAGTCACAACTGTTATTATATAATGCATTTTAGGACCAGTGCTGTTTTTTTTATAATTTAGCACTCTTTAGACTTAGCAAATCATGTTACATTGCTAAATTGTGTTAGCAAGAACATTTTGTTCATAATATAGCACTAATATTACTAGATGAACAGATGTTGTATTTTAGCCAATCAGCATCCAGAGCTAGAGTTGTTTTATAATTTAGCGTTTATCAAAACTAGCATAGATTGCTTTAGCGAAATAAACTTGGCTTAATAATAGACAGCCATCTGCTGATACTAAAACTTGCCGTTTTTTCTTTATCTAGGTTGTTCCAGTTGTTGCAAGAATCATTACCGAGATGTTTTCAGGCGAGCTTTCGTGGTCCACAGACAGCATTCGGTTGCAGATCTCCAACCCTGACCTGAAAGACCAAACGGTGGAGCAGTTCAAAGAGCTCCACAGACTGTTGCAAAGTCAAAACGCGCACCTCACCTGGGCTCAAAACATCCACTAACTGAAAGAGGAGCCCATTTTTTCATCAGCAACACCATCTTGTTCATTGCCTGCTCAGAATTGGAGGTCCTGTGGAACACTGGAATATATAGGTGCCCTCACTGATGCCATACTGAAAACATTTCCATTGGAGACCAAACTTGACATTTCTTTTCCCACGTTTTTTTGTCTTCATGTAAACTTGTCTTTTAAAATGTTATGTTTCAATAAATACCAGTGCAGTATTTTAAATGGTTGCTGACATGATCAGGTTACCACAGTATGATTCGTCCCATGAGCAACCTTAGTACAACGCCGACCCTGTAAAACCCTGAAATAAGCTATTACTCATAGATTTAAGACTCATATTTAATGCAAGTTCTTTGCAAACATTACCAGAGCAGGTGGATAATATCTGCTGACCTCATCCGATAGGGTCCCTGCCAGTAACACGAATCTGTCGAACTTGAACGGATATGACTACGTACTTTGACTACATAAAGTTCATTCAGCAAATTGGATGCGGGAGGGGTGGCCTGAGGGTTTACTTGCGCAATTGAGAAACGCATGATTGTAGGGCCTTCGAAAAATTCAGACAATAGAGGAGGGTTCGATTTACTCTATGACTCAGAAAACGAGACCTAAAGGACCCATGTAACTTTCTTAAAATGAAACCTGGTCAAACAGGTTCTGAGAGCTGCAAGAGAATGTAAATCACTTCTCAAACACACGAGTGCATCTGAAATGATACGAGACAAAGATTAGTTTGTTCCTCACAATGTTGGTTTTATTTGTTCACACAATCGGCCGAAGACGATCTCTGCATCTCGAGATGTGCCAATAGGGTGAGAAAACAAAAAAAAAGCCCCTGCCAGTCAGTCCACTCCATAATTTACAGCATAACCTGTACGGATAAAATCCCAGCCAACTTTAAAAAGATCAAGGGTGACGCCAACTCTCCCAAGATTCTCCCTTTCCAAATGTCCCACAGGCGCAGGCTGCTGCTGTGACGATCTTTAATTTGGTAGTCGTTTTTATGGCACTGGCAGCAAAGCCATATCTTGATCTCTAAACACGTCCATGAAAATAAATCTCCATTTGTTTTTAAAAACTTACAAGTCTCTCTTTTTTTAATGATGCATTATGATTTGCAACCAGGCACATCCTTATTTGTCGTTGGTTTTTGATGGACCCCCAGAAATCCGACCGATGCAGAAGTTCATCCATGTTTTGAAATGGGTGTGTGTGTGTTTCAGTGTCCATTCGATGGCCCCCCTCCCACAAGACGACGGTGTCCCTTCCGAAATATCCCCCCCTTCTCTCTGTGCGGCTGGCATCAGTGTGCTCATAGAGGTAAAAGGGAGGGATGGGGCTGCAGTCTTTTGACACCCACAAGGCAAATTGCTTTTCCTGAAACCCTGCCATTCCAAAGCTCCAATTCAATTGGTCGGCTTTCCCATGGTGCCAAGTCCTACAAATCCTTCATGCAAGAGTTCCCTTTAGTTTCTCAACAGTGGTCATCATGGCTCCCTTTGCCACTTCCTCCAAATGTTAGCAAAACAAAAAATCTGACCTGCAGAGGACAAGAGAAAACATTTTACAATGCTGAATTTTTTCAGAAATATTTACATTATTCCAACATGTCTGACCAATTAATTTATGACTTCTCCAGTCATTTCTGTCTTAAAAAAGGATGTTTTTTTTACGATGTGTAAAACCTTGTAAACAACTTAATATGCTTATGACTTGATAAAATTAAAGTTTTCGCAAAGCCTGATTGCGCACCGGTAAATAGTGTTGGGGGAAAAAGATTAGATTTGACTTAACCAAACAAAAAACATGATTTCAAAATCTCATGTAAACCGTTTTTTTGTATAATGCTTTTTCTTTTCAGCAGCAGAAATGATAAAACAATAATAATATTTAAAAGAAATAAAAAATACAATTTTTATTTCAATCTTTACCATATTAAGATATTGTAATACAATTTACATAATTATTACATATATAGTTCCATTTAAAATAAACACCGTTTAATTAAAAAATGTATTAGATATAAAAGAAAGCAAAAAATACAAATTAATTTGATTATATGCATTAAAATAATCCCATTAAGTAAACATTGAAAAATAAAATCTTTAACATTAATATTAATAAATATAATATATATTAATATATTGTAATACAATATAATATTACATCTTGCATATGTGACCCTGGACCACAAAACCAGTCATAAGGGTACATTTTTTTAAATTGAATAAATTTACACCATCTCAAAGCTGAATAATTAAGCTTTCCATTGATGTATGGTTTGTTAGGATCGGACAATATTTGGCCGAGATACAACTATTTGAAAATCTGGAATCTGAGGATGCAAAAAAATCTAAATATTGAGAAAAAAAAAGTTGTCCAAATGAAGTTCTTACTTAATGCATATTACTAATCAAATATTAAGTTTTGATATATTTACAGTTGGAAATTTACAAAATATCTTCATGGAACATGATCTTTACTTAATATCCTACTGATCATTTTGACCCATTCAATGTATTTTTGTCTATTGCTACAAATATACCCCAGCGACTTAAGACTGGTTTTGTGGTCCAGGGTCACATATAAAGTTCATATTAAAATGATTTAAGAACACAGTATAAGACAAATATAAAAATTTAAACATTTATTAAAACAAATAAAAGCAAGCAAGAATTACATTTTAAATCAACTGATCTGATTATTTAAATTAAAATAATTGAAGTCAATGGCAACCACCAACTGTTTGATTACCAGCAATCTTCAAAATATCTTCTTTTATGTTCAACATAAAGCAACTCATACAGGTTTGTAACAACATGAGGGTGAGTAAATGATGACAGAATTTTAATTTTTGGGTGAACTATCCCTTTAAATAAACATCATTCATTGAGGAGAAAGTTTCCATGTTATGTACAATAAATAACATGACAAATTTAGAGTTCAATATGCTTCTGTCACCTGGTCTTGCAGCATCAGCAGGTAAAAGACAGCTATCGGTACAGCCTGGTAAACTCTCTTATCGCCCAACAAACCTGTTTACATTCCTCTGCACTAGGGTGACAGATTAATAGATAGATGGAGAAAAAGAGAACAAATTAGCATCACTTTTCATCAAACTAATAAACAATGAGCTGGTCTATTATTACTAATCACAGGTCAATTTCCAAAAACGCCGAAAGCATGGGCGAGCAACACAACGGTGCTGCATCAATCAGTCTGGCGTGGTTTGGACTTTCCATGCAACGCTGTGACTCATTCTGCTTTGTTAGAATATGCATTTGACATCTGTGCACAACACCATGCTGGGAGGCTCCTCGTTCCTCAGGTCAAGACTTGCCAAAGTATGAGATACTTCACCCTCTTGGACGACTGGTTATGGGAACTTGTTTATGCATGCCGTAGTAAGCTAACCACAAGGAGAACCGAACGTGCACCAACTTGCAATACCCCAAAAGACAAATGTTGCCTGTAATCTACACTGATAAGCACGATTACTTTTTATTATAGACAAAAGCAATTTTTAATTAAGGAACAGGCACATTTCTTCAGGAGTGTAATGAAATTATCTTAATGCAGTTGATGTTCACAGCCTTCTTTGAAAGCTCAGGTGACAGCAGGCACAAACTCGCCTTGTGACCTGCTTATGGAAGTCGGTGAGCTGCTTGTGTGTGACGGTTAGAGCGCCTCCTGCTGTTTCTTTTGGAAGACCCTTCAGTGCGGTTTCCAGCCAGCGGCAAAATGTCTAGAGACACCGAGACAGCCACAACATGTGACAATTTTGACATCACAGCCTCATTTATGAAAGGAAATTGATACAGAAAATCTCTTTAAGATCTCTGAAAAGTATTTAAAAGACAAGATTAGTCAACCCTCTATACACACCTTGGCAATAAATCGCCATTGGCTAGTACATTTTTTTTAGTTTACTCGCCAGACTAAAGATTCCACCAAATCAGTTTATCTTCATTATCATTCATTATGAATGAAAATGTATGAATGCATATTTGTCATTTTAACTGAACTTAGGACTGGTGGTGGTGCTTGAGACATTGTTGATCATTCTGTTAAAAAAAAACAACCTAACAATAACACTGATCATATAATTATAATACTAATAATTAAAGTAGAATTGGAATAGTGCGGAGAGTGAAATTCAAGCACGCAGTGTTCAAAATTAGTCAAGGTGAGTGAAATATCTGCGTTAAACTTATACTTAGCCTCTAACTCAAACACTGGCGAGTGAAATCTAACAATATATTAGCTAATGGCTAACGATATACATTATTTGGTCACCTAGCATGGAAATTTAGTCACATATGCAAGTGAATTACTCACATTTTAGAGGGTTGTTAGTATAAATTATTAAAAGTGTTTAGTAGAAGTTACTGGTTATCACATGAAAAAAATATATAAATTAAGAAACTAAAACAAATAAAAGTTTTAAAAAATTCAATTTATCAACAAATTGTATTATGTGTGTAGGAAAAAAAAACAGTTATTAAAAGTATTTTTAAGAACAAAAAATAATAAAATAAAATACCTCACGTCTGTAAAATGCAACCCGCTACAATGCAAGTAAATCACTTATAAACTTTCATGCTAGGTGTCTAAATAACGTCTATCTTAGCCACTGGCTAATAAATTGTTAGATTTAGAGTATAAGTCACTCTGTCTTTAAAGCGCACTATTCCTATTGGTATCAAAGGATGCTATATGTAAATTATATTCTTTGTAGTATTTTCCTGTCAAAATGACACTAGTTTGTTTGGAATGATTCAGCCTTAATGAACAAGCAGAAGCCACTGCCGCTTCCTTCGATAGTGGGCAGAACTAATCAGCCGGCAAGTGGCAATTACCATCCACATTTAGATTTCAGCAAATCAGTTCAAGCGAACACATACAACGTGATTAATATTCATTAAGCCAAAAGCTGTACAAATATAAGCTGATTTGGTGGAGTCTGAGAAAAAAAATAGTAATTACTAGCCAATGGCGATTCTATTGCTAAGGTGTATGGAGATATTTGAAATGTGTAAAGGTTAATCTGTATTTGAGGGACATTCCAAAAGTGTTGTGTTCAAAAAAAAAAAAAAAAGTAAAAACTTACCGGCCGATCAAAGACCATTATCTCCCAGAGTACCTCTGCTACATCAGGCAGAGTGTAAGGTGGCAGACAGAAACAGCAGGTGTTGATCAGCTGAGTCACTAGCTGCTGCCCGTGCTGCTCCATCACCTGACCAATCAGACGCTTTCGCACCTCAAAGTCATCCTCGTGCTGAAAGAGAAGAAATCAGTTATATACAATGAAAATGTATATACAAGGTCTTTCGATTGGTTTAGTTTGATCGACAGTGCCGCTTACGTCATTGGTGACCCCAGTGTGAATAAGGTCTCTGATGAACTTCATGACGCTGCAGTTGGCATCTCTATGGTCCAGGGTGGTAGAAGCGATGGCACACTGGATGATGTGGACGATAATACTGCTGTTCACCAATGTGAACGGACTGCGCTGGACAAACCTGAAATAACGAGAGGAAATAGCTTGGCTTAATGAATTTTATTTTTGTGTGGCAAGTCACTTATTTTGAACTTGTTTCATCATATCAGATTGCTTGTTTTTCTAACATAGAACTGATACCTTGTGACGAGTCTAAAAAGATCGTCCACTGTGTCGGGGTGATTGCGCAGTCCATTAGGCTGCTCTAACAGCTGGAAGGTCGGCATACAGAGAGCCTGCAAGAGTGAAAGATACAACTACTGATCAATAACACTTAGGTCATCATCAGCAATCATAATCAACTCAACGCGGATTGAAATGAAATAACTTTGTAAGGGGGTCAATGACAAATGAGAAGGAAAAAAAAACTTTTAAGAATCTAGTTTTAAAATAAGTACTTTCTGTATTAATGTTGGCTTCATAATGTTTTGAAAAACTTTCATACCAAGTTCAAGTTTAATATAAAAATATTACATATATTTATGAAGTCTGAAGTCTATCTACATGAGACTGGAGTATGCTGGTGTGTTTTAGGCGTACCTGTAGCATATCCAACAGGCCTTGTCTGCATCCTTCCTCCATGCCGTACTCGTCCACTAGAATGCTGCCCAGGTACAGGAAACAGGAGTGAGGGTACACCTGGTACACACTCACCATCTGAAACACAAATACATTTTTGAGATCTACAGTCTGTTCTATTTCAGAAACACACACTCCGATCAGTGGATGTGCATTTTTAAGGCACAAAGACAAACCTGAGTAACAAGTGGCTGTAATAGAGAAGCAGAGCCTTTGCCTACGCAGCGCACTGCAAATCTCAGGCAGCGGCAGCAGCGCTCCACTATCCGGTTATCATTCTGGTGGGCGTTTAACGTCTCCGACAACACCGGCCAGATCTACAACAAAGAACAGTGATGATCAGAAAGAAACACATTTACAGACAAATACTGTGTCATTCAACACACAGCTAAACATACCTCTTGAATGACTTTCTGGCAGGGGTGTGTCTGTCCATTCTCTACTATGGGGTTTGTGTGTCTAATAGAGACAAAATTTCAACCCTTTAAAAACAGCATGAACTGAAACAGCACACATTTAACTTCTTTAATGTGACATTTTTGTGAAATGATTTAATGAGAGATAATGGGGGGAGGAATTCAATTTTACTGGATTGTGAAATATTACATACACTTGCAGAAAAAGCCTTTGTTTATTAATTAATGCTATTTAAAGACTTAAACAATAACATGCAGATTGTGAACTTTACAAGCAAGAGAATATGGTGTAGAATTCAGATGAAATGTTATTTAATATCTTTTGTTATCTATACTAAAACTTTAAACAGTTTTTCAAAACTATAAAACCAATAATCTGCAAGGAGGCCAATTCTACACTCGATTTTAACATTTTCTTAAGTCTCAAAGCCATTAAAAAAAAAAGGGTGTTTTTGTTTAGTTTTGAACCACTATGCCAACTTCTACGGCTATTTTCAAGGCAAAAATCCAGATTAAAATAATAATAATAATAATAATAATAATGATGTTAAAAATTAATTTAAACAAAAACAAAAATAATAAATTACCAAACCAATAAATAAATAAACTAATAAAACAAAAATCTATAAATTATCAAACTATTATTTAATAAACATTCCATATACATATCAATACATTAAACTACTAACACCTTCCCAGAAATTACTTTAAAATCTTTTTCAAGAGTGTCAGTTCAGGAGAAAAAACAAACAAAAAAACTATTTTCTTCTCGAAGGACTAGAAATATTCAGTCCAAAAAAATGTTTCACAATATTGTGCTTAAAGTGCAAAGGTGGTGATGTTGAGTCTCACCTGAAGATAACAGCCAGTCTGTCCAGCCACACAGTGGGGTCTGATGACTTCCCACTACTGGAGTCCTGAGCCAGCAGCTGGTCACAAAGACAACACATTACTTTATTGAGTTAACCACCGACAGTGAGAAATACAGACCACACAGTAACGAGTATCTAACCTTCCTAAGTGCCATGACCTGAACTGCACACAGATCGTTCAGACACTCCGCGATCTTCTCCAGGGGGAGGCGGGCCAACACCAACGCTGTGCCTGAGATAAACCAATCACACTACTTAAACAAAACCAGCCATACAACAAAGGCATGACTAAGATCGCCCTGGAAGTGCTGTGCCATGTGATCTCGACACACCGAGCAGATGCTGTGAATGGCTTTAGCTGCCACAGAGGCCAACGGCTTCTCCCGCAAACCCTTCATCAGGAAATTCAAAACAGGATCTACCAACCCAATACAGACATCATGAATACAGAGAAACAAAACATCTTGTGAGTGAAGATCATGTATCATGTAATAAACCAGATTGTGACAGTCACCTAACATGCAAGGGTTCCGGTCGATCACTTCGCTCATCTCGCCAACCAGCTCGATGCTGGTGTAGCGAACAGCAAGGTGGACCGTCTCGGGAAGCAACACTATCTGCTCCAGCACCTCCGTTAGTGTGGGATTATTCTCACTAGGAACCAGCAGAGGGAGAGGGAGACAATTTACAGTTACAAACAAAAAGCTATATGTGCTACAGAATCACCAGTGTTTTTGACAAATGACTAGGGATGGGTAAAGTCCAAAGTATACTTCAGCCGTCCGCGCACTGTCCTTGTGACACGATTTTTGTCATCAGAAGTGTCCAACTTTTGCGACTGCGCAGACTGTCTGCGTACAACAGTGCGAGGTTAATGTTGAGACAGAACGAGTCAAGTAGATGGCACTGAGTATGTGCCGAGCTCGTCCATCCGCGGTGGAGTATACATTGAAAGCTGTGCTGACACGGCTGTGCGCGAGACGGAAAGGAACGCAGAAAGTGAAGTATACCCGGGCCTTAAAAATATGATTAATGTCATAAAACACAACATTTTGTTGTGTAAAAAAGCTTAAAAAAAAAAGATGAGTTAATCAATCTGAAACACTGCCCTATATAATTAATTACAGTATTAGCTGAAAGAGAATTTTTCATATTTAACCAAAACGGACTGAACAATATCCAAAAGAATCTGAACCAAATCAGATAAGAATCAAATCGAGAGCTTGTGAATCAGAATCTAAATAAATCTGAAATTCTGCATCAATAACCAGAGCTATACAAAATTTCAGAAATATATATATATTTAAAGCCATATCAGCATCAAAGTCTATATTCACAGCAAAATTTTAAAAAGACAATATACAGTAAACCTTACAAAATTTTATTCCAATAAATAACTACATAAAATCCTTCAGTTTACAAATGATAACTGTATCATTAAACAGTTTGAGTAACCTTTTAAGTCTCAAAACACAGGACAATAAGATAATGAAATGTATATAATCTGCAATAGTATTAGGGCTGTGCAATTAATCGCATGCGATTGTCATGCGCATCTCGTCAGTAAAGCTGGTCCCGTGATTAGTAGTAAATCTCCATCACCTGCTTTCAGATGGAGCCGCATTTAATACACAGAGACGTAGTTCACTGACAAGCTAGGCGATATCACGTTCATAATTGAATGCGATTCATCTGCGATTATGAACGCGATATTGCCTAATTGTCAGTGAACTACGGCTCTGTGTATTAAATGCCGCTCCATCTGAAAGCAGGTGATGGCGATTTACTACTAATCACGGGACCGGCTTTACTGACGAGATGCGCATGACAATCGCATGCGATTAATTGCACAGCCCTAAACAGTATGACTCAAAGTTTGCACTACCCCAGCCACAGGTGTGAATTTGATTGGTGAAAGCAAGAGTCTTGAATATGAAGCTGTTTAGTCATGACTGAAAGTGATACTTACGGATCGATACTCTTAGCAATTGAAGCCATGATGAACAAAACAGCCTCAGTTACTTCCCATGGGGGGTTTCCCTCCTTCAGAGTCGAATACAGCTGATGAGAGGACACAAAGCATTTATAATAATGGTAAGGTTGAATATTCCCTTTTGTTTCTCAGTAAATCACCCTAAATTTTAAAATCATTTTGAGGCCTTTTCCTCAAATCACTTTCAGTTCATGTTTCTATTAGTATAAATTCTACCTGTGAGAAACACTCCATGGAGCCGACTAGGAAAATTACATCTTTCACAAGATCAGACACTCTCATCCTGAACTCGCCGAAATCATCCGTGTCCTCTGGGACTCCTTCCTGTACAAGAAACACAAAATAAGTGATGAAGAAAAACAAATCATGAAATCATGAAGCTTATTCAATTTTGTTGCACAAAAGCAATAAGTACTGGAAAGAAGTGGCTTGTATTTGAATGATTCAAGTATTTTCTGTGAAGAAGGAAGAGAAAGATATGGGAAGGGAAGGATGCTCACATGATCTGGGTCAAGCTGGCAGTGGCGGGCGAGACTGTGCAGTAGTCTCTGTATGTACGGCTTGAACACTCTGTGGAGAGCCGGATCGTTCGTTTTATAAAGATGTTCTCCCAGACGATACCAGAAGTTGAATGAGATTTCAACCACCTGAAGGAGGACAAAGATTCCCAACAGACAGTTAAGAGGATGCTTCAAAATCTCAGTCACTTTCACTTATCATTATGTGTGAATGTGTCAGCTTTCACTCTCACCTCATACTGGGGATGTCCGGCACAAATAAGCAGTAACTCTAGGATGCGTAGATCTCCCATTCCCAGGCCAGGAGTCCTTACTGTCATCTCCAAAAACGTCTCACACAATTCCGTAAAGATCCGGCAATAATTTAGCACCCTGTGGTGGAAAAGCAAGAAAAGGGAACAAAAAAAGCCAAACACATGCAGTTTACAACAGTTTTCAACACAGATCACTTGCTCGGTCCCAAAACCTAAAGAGCTTCCTGATAGAGTATGAATACGCTGCCTTTTAAATTACCTTCTTTAGGCCAAATTATAAGGATTAGTGAGTTTTCTTTCAATAGGAATGCAAGCCCATGTGAAAAAAAATCCATCATGGTGGAAACAGCCATTGAAATAAAATCATTTGTGAGAAGAGTCTCTCATTTATAGTATTGCGCAATTTGGTCCTTCACTGTATCAAAATCTTAACTCTACTGAAATCAATTGTGACTCGAGTCTCTCATTTCGAGTATTGCTCAATTAGAGGTTTTATCTTTGCAGCATGCTAACATCAAACTCAACAGAAATCACCCAAGAGTCCAGTATCCTGTTCGCTTAGCATGACAAGCGCTATATGTTTTAGCTACCCATGTAGACTATTCCAACTGCCACTTATATGGTCCCATGAGACTTAAGATGCTGTCTTATGGCATCTGACTGGGTATCAGAACAGAGCTGTTTTGTTTGAGGCTTGCATGACCTGCGTACATTGATCACAAATGATGCCAAACGTACTTATCGAGGTCCTCTCGGGCTACGGCCATGTGGTAGGCTGTTTCTAGAGAGAGGACTCCCTGGAAGAGCTGCATGGCCAGAGGCATGTGTACAGCCACATTCTCGATCGCGTACAGTGCTGAGCACACGCAGTCTGATGCCGCCTCGTGCAGGTTTGTGGACGTCTCATCCCTCTGCTGTAATGAAGAGTAGGAAAAACAGATCTTTTTAAAGTAAGAGAAAGTGGGAGCTAAGTGAACACCCGACTACATTGTCTGACCTTACCAGCACTTGGAAGAGAATCATCAGCAGTTGATTGTTAGCCATGAAGTTGTTGTCCAGCACTCCTAAATTAAACCAGCTCCCCAAACACCGGAACACCTTGATAAGCATCTTCTCATCATGTCCGGACTTCTCCGCACACGTCACCTGATCATGGAAATACAACAACATCCAAGCTCAGAATCATAAACCATTATTTAAATGTTTATGCAGGGCCTAAACCACTAAAATGATTTGCATGGATGGATTGATAGCACAGAATTAGCAAGGTAAAAGCAACAGACAATGGCCCCATAGAGGAAGAGATGTGTTTTTATGCCTGGCAAACTTCATTTTGTGAATATATATATATATATAAACTTTAAAATTGTAATAAGATTTCAAATTTTTTAATAAACATTTAATAAAAAAATGTAAATATATTTTTAAACACTTACAAATTAACAGCTAACAAAAAATGTACCAAAATTTTAAATAATAATAATAATGATAATTAACAATACCTGCATGGAAATTCATGTCTCTTGCATGCTTTAAGTGTCTGGGGTATGTGTGATAACCATTAAACTTTGGAACGACAGGCTAGGCATCTTATTTGATGATAGAAATTGTTGTGCAGATATAACCGTGTTATACCAGAAGAGTGACCACTGTGGTAGAGTAGTAGGCCAGATCCTCAATGATCTCCGTCCGTCGATTGGCTCCGATCCTTAGAGAGCGGCTATGCACCTCCTCCGGCAGAACGGTGAGTATCTCAATCAGGAACGGCATGGAGGACACATCATTACTGTATCTGGAAGAAGCGTAACAGAGCGTTGGGTAGATTATGAAGTTTCAAGGTGACACCAACTATTTTAATTCTTTTAGAATTATTACACATGTAATTTTTGAGCTCATAAAGTCGCTTTTGCAGCCAAGCAATCCTGACTTACTTTCATTATCTGTAATATCCATTTTAGAGTGAGCTATTCCTTCAATATTAATTGTAAACAGGGTCACAGATAAGGAACATATCAATAACATGCAAATTAAAGAAAGTCTGGAGTGGATTCTTACTTTTCTATCAGGGTTTGAACACAGCCTTTCCACGAGGCCATCTGAAGAGCCAGATCTGCGATTGCCAACGCAAGCTGGGAAAGAGAATGACATTAACACCAGTGACACTTTCTTAACAGTTCTCAATATGTAGCACTGCAGTGTGGTCGGGATGGACAGTCCCTGTAAACACCTCACAGTCACACTACATGTTCAAAACACAATCATGAATGCCAGATGTTTGAGATCAACACCACTGATTTTCATTTGGATTCAGGACACAAATCATGTCACGTTTAGCAGATACAACCCGAGTTCAAACAGACGATGGGACGTTACCTGTGTGACGATGATGGGACGTTACCTGTGTGACGATGATGGGAGACAGGTCTTTGAGGTTCTGGATGTGAGACAGGAGTGAATCTCTCAGTGCGGTGTGGGTCTCTGGGGGAAGCTCATAGAACGATGTCTGGATCTTCATCTTCATTGTCTGGGCTGCGAAGTAACACGATTCCACGTCCTGCTTCAGCTGCAGGAGCTGATCCGAGATCTCCCATGCGTACATCTGCACAGGAGAACAACTTCAATGAGGAAGTGCCAATAACAAAAGAAATGATTTACAGATGATCTGCATATTTATCAATTCTTAATTTCCATTTTCTGATATTTTTATGTCTCTCTCTCTCTCTCTTTCTGTCCTTCAGCTGCTCCCATTAGGGGTCACCACAGCAAAATGATCAATAATGCTAAAATGTTTAAGGTTCACTTCACCTCAGTAGCCTTAAAGGTAGGGTAGGCGATTTCAGAGAGGCTAGCAATAGCAAGCTAGCATTGAAAGCATAAGATCCCACCCTACCTGCAAATCTCTCTCCAAAGCCACGCCTCCTCTAAAACACATGAATGCACACTGGCGGACCAGAGGCTGACCAGCGACACGATGAGAGACGCCGTTGGTGGAGGGTTGAACGCAATGCTGTCAGATTACCTCATGTCTTATTCACCGGTGAGAAAACGTAACAGTACAAAGCGCATAATATTACAATAATAACGCTTTCCATTCTCGCTCGGTCTGCAATAGCGTAATGAATGCACTGATGATGTATCATGACTGCGCGGAGGTATGGAAATACATACGTTTACAGGCAGGAAGGACAACCTATCGTAGTCCTCGGACCGAGGGATATGATTGGACGAGCATTTTATGGTCCTACGCCTTCCACAGACGATAAAAACGCATATAAATACATAGTGATTGCCATCGGGATGTGAAGAGACTTTCAACCAGAATAACAAAATATGTCTTCGAACCAAATCACCTACCCGCCTTTAAATAAACTGTATTCGCTCATTTCACATAGATAATCAGCATTATATCAGTCACTCCACTCTCTAGATATCACTATCAGCCACTGAACATCAAGTTGAACCAGTTGTATTTTGCATAAATAAGGAAAAGCAAAAAAATAAACACTTCTACATCAGATCGCATCACACAAACATAAATATTGCTAATGCAAATAAATAGCAGCAGCAGGAACCAGGAACATATTATGTGTAGCTTTCACTACACAACCTGAAAATACAGACTGTCAGGATAGATCAACTTAAGTGTCTTAAGGTGAAGCCATGTAATTCATACTGTTGAGATCATAATATTGCAGCGCATTTTAGGGAAAAAGGCAATTCGTATTGAATTTACTGCATTCAGCAGTCTTGACTCTTTTGTCAAATTATAGGGTCATTTCAGATTTCAACAGAACAGAACAGAACAGAAATCAGAAATTAATTTAATACAATATTCACAAACTGACATTTAGGCTTACTGAGAGTCTGGATAAATGTAATCCAATTAATTGGTCCCCGGGTTTATTTCATGAAAATATTAAACAAAATGTTTATAATATATATATATTATATATAAATGAGACAGACAGTCTTGGTACAGACAAGACGGTTAACTTAAAGGTATAGTTCACCCAAAAATTTAAATTATGTCATCATTCACTTATCCTCAAGTTGCTGGTAGCCACTGACTTCCATAGTATTAATAGGAACTCAATGGCTACCATCAACTGTTTGGTTACCTTCAAAATATCTTCTTTTGTGTTCAGAAGAAAGAAATTCATACAGGTTTGAAACAAGATGAGGGTGAGTAAATAGGGCCTTTCGCACCGCTTTAGTTCCAGAACTAAATGTACAGTGCTAAAGTACTGGGACGATTTTGCGCGAACTATTTCCCAGTACCATTTATAGGGTTGCAATCGCACCGACAGTGTGTACTAAGAAGTGACGTAAGCCGGTCGACAGCGACGTCATTTGTGC
>NW_015643253.1:1574675-1614750 GCF_001515625.1 Sinocyclocheilus rhinocerous | reverse complement strand
GTTTTCGTACGCGTTTGGCCAATCAATGTCTACTTACGTCACGATTAGTACCAGTTGTGCTGGTTAGACCCTGCTCCGGAGTAGGAGCTAATTTGGTTCTCGAAAAAGGCAGTCCGGTACTAAAATCGCACCCAGTTCCGGCGGTGCGAAAACGGCAAAAAGTGGGTAGTTCCACAATTAGTTCTGGTACTATGAAAAGGCTCCCGCGGTGCGAAAGGCCCCAATGACAGAATTTTCATTTTTGGGTGAACTATCCCTTTAAGTGTCAAATGTGAAGCCATGCAATTCACACTATTAACATAATATTGCGCCACTTAGTTCTGCAATAAGCAACAAATGCGTTGTTCTTAACCCCAACAATCTTAACACCTTCCTTATCACTAATCTTACACTTTGCTGAAGTGGAACTAAGTGAAGAACCAGTAACTCAAAGGGCAAAACAGCAGAGGCAACATAAATGCATTTACACTGGAATTACAATTGCAGTGTTAATGTTATAATATCAATATTTAAAATAATTCTAATGATGCTCAAAAAAAGCTGTATATCCAAATCAGTAAAGTCTGAATTCAACCTACCCTGCTGGTAAACCCAGCTTAAACTAGATGGGTTTTAAAACAGTAGCTGGTTTCTAGCTAGTCTAGAATGGTAAAACATCTTAAACCAGCAAATAATAGCTACTAGTTGGTTATTCCGGTTTATACGGTGGACAAGCTGGTTTTTGGGACATGGTCAACCAGCTAATGCCCAACAAGGAACTAGCTAACATGTTCAAAACACAGTCATCAGCTTACTAACAAGGTGGTCTAGATGATAACCCCTATTTTCTGCTAAACTTGCTGCTTAAATCTACCCAAAACTCGATCTAAAGCCATCAAACCACAGCTGAATGGATTCAGCAATGGATACAAATAAACCCCGACAACAGTCCAAACACATGTGACCACCGCCACTTCCCAACACAGCTACTGTTTATGGTTCAAAAAGCTTCACTGCGGCCTTAACGGACACTATTTGCAATGCAGTGCATATCGTTAATGTTTATTAGTGGGCGAGGGTGCTGTGGCGCAGTAGGCCCGCTCATGAACGCACCGATCTCTGCAGCTCTCCCAGCCAGACCGAGGCGCGCTCCTTGCCGGCAGGGTCCGGGTCGTGATACAGCGCCTGCACGGCCTGGTAAACCAGCGGCAGGGTGGGTTTCCCGCCTTCCATAGCGTTCTTCTGTTTCTAGAGGGTGTAGATATGGGGTAAATAACACGGCTTGCGCTTCTCTGAAGGTTGTAGACGCGCAGGTTGACTGTTTATTGGGCCCTCGCGTTCTCCGATCTGGCCGCCATCTCAAGCAGACATACGGCGCTCCTGTCAAACAAGTCCGTGTGGAAACCGCGGCACAGGAACTAAAATGAGTCCGGACTACAGCGATTTTATAATAATAACGCGCTATTCGTGCAGTTCTTGGAAATATATCCTCTTCTGAACAGGAACAGGTTGGAATGAACGTATTTTAACGTTTGTGATTTGAGTATATGACGAGGTATACTTGTTACGTGGATAATTTCATTAGAGACACACCCACTGCTACACACCATTTAAGGGTCACGCTCATGAAAAGGTGACGGATTCGATTAACGCTTCGATTCATTTAGGATTTTCAAGGAAGAAACACTTTAGGGGGAAAGGCACTTATTTAATTTACTGCAATCAGCAGAACAGAAGTAAAAACAAAAAACAAAACAGAAATTAATTAAATTAAATACAATGTTTTCAAAAGGTATGTTTACACTTTTTTTTTAGAGTCGGGATCAATGCAGTCCTGTTAATTAGTCCCAAAGTATAGATTGCCTAAAATATTAAACCAAACAAGTGAGATTTATTTATTCAATAAAATACCACTGATTACAATAAAATACATAAACTACATTTTATTTAAACAGTCAGTCAAGTGTCTGATTTAAGTCTAATAAGTCTTAATAAGCCACACATAGCATAACACAGTAGAAGTTCTGGTTCATTTCAAGTCAGATACGGTAAAATATCTTTTACTTGTTAGAATTCAACTGAATTCGGTCAGTACCCGCCCCGACTGGTGTGTTTTGATTCACTAAAAAGAACCGGTTCAGAAGAGTCATTCGTGAGGGAATCGGACTACACTGGACGTCCTGAATGTTGATTCACCAAAAGAACTAAATAATAAAAGCAATTCATTCGTGTATTTCAGTATTGCTGTGCTGTTGTTATTATCTATATTATATGGCTAGTAATTTACACTTTATTGATTACATTGGTTGTTCGACAAACAATGGTCTAATAGCATATTTTATTACGTTATTAACCCTACATTTATTAATAGGCTATTTTTACTTTATGACCTACATTTCTGCTGTACAAGTTGCACATAAGAATCAGTCACTGAACAAATCATAGATGCTGAACACTAATCTGTAGTGATGGGCGAAATGAAGCCTCATGAAGCACTGAAGACTGTTCTGGGGAAAGATTCAAAGCTTTGAGAGTGTCGGAAAAAGCGCCATCTGGTGGTTAGTAAAAATAAAGCAGCCAAAAGCCTGTGAAAGAAGCTGCGTAGGACGAAGCAGCCACCACATATTCCATAAAAATAAAAACCTAACAGTGTGTGTGCGTGTGTTGAATTTCTCTCTCTGATAAATTCATTTACCCATTAAACTGTGGCATTAAATGCCAGTACGAATATCAATATGATGTAATAGAATAATAATAATGTACGCATATATGAATTGCATATGGCAAATATTTTATTTTCCTGAAATAATTTGTATTCTTCATATTACTTGTATGACTGGGTATTTAAAAATGTAATTGCATAAGTCTGAATGAAAACTTACTAGTAAAGTAAGATCTGGGGATATGGAGTGACACTTTCATAAACTTTTCTATACCCCTCTGATTATATAATGGTAAATATTACAATATCATAGCACAACAACAGTGATAAGCATTAATGATAAGCCTAATACTCACAATAAAAATAATAAGGTCATATAGAGCATAACACAGTCTCGGAGATAAGAAGTGGATTATCCTTCACCTGAAATGTTTGTCTTTTCATCCTGAAATGCGAGGCAAATGTTGGATCACAATAATTAGGAACCACAGTTTCCACAAATCCCTTCATTTGATTGGGATGCTCTCTTTTATTCTGGACGGCAAGGGCAGTTATTGTAACATCGAGCGTATTTTGCAGTATTAAACACGTATTTATACCGATTTCATCAGGCTCCGAAAATTCTTCAAAAAGAACACAAAGAATGGCCTTCTCAGCTGCCATAGTTGCAACTCTTGCGTCATCAGAACAGTGTGTTCAACGCACCACCGTTTCCGTTTAAAAAACATTTTGCACCGTTTTGTCGGGGCTGAACGCAGCCCTGGCACGTCCATTTATTCTCGACACGAGCTCTGATGCCTCGGTTCAATGTTACATCACTACTAATCTGAATAGCCTGCTACAAATCCTACAAATTTCACTGTTTTGAGAATGACTCTGTGCTTAAATAAAATAATAGGCTATATTTTTAATACATTAGTAGGCTATAATTCATTTTTAAATAGAATATTTTACAAACATTTATCATATTACTGAATTTACTAGTTTCTGCATATAGAAATGCAATTAATTTATGTGAAATGACAAGTAGGAATAGGAATTAAAAAATCGCTTTAGCTGATAGCTAGTTGTTTTCTAATATGTTTTAAATATATTATAATATGGGGAAAAAAATATCATGAGATCATATTTTGTTTTGCAGACAAGTTTCAACCTCTTGAGTGTCTTTTTCCCAGTCTCCCTCTTTCATGTTTCTTTTCTCTTTTTTTTTTGTTTCTTTTTTTCTTCTTCTCACATACACATGCTTCTCTCACACACTGGCATAACAGACTAAAATAAAAAAGATCATCCAAGCAGCAAAATTCCATATAGATGGCTTTAATACACATACATGTATATTTCAGTTTTAATATCAAAAATCCAATCTATTTTTATTCACACACATTCAATGAATTTAAACAAATTTGGTTCAATTATCATTTACTGATATGAAGTTGATAAAGGTGCATTACGCAGTTCATCTCTATAATTACCAGGATGTCCATTACCTTCCTGTAACCCAGGTCGTATCATACCCATGCAACTCAGATACATAGCTTGGTTACAATACAAACCCGGGTCAATGGATGGCTTCTGCCTTTCATGAATTAGATCATTCCACATTTATAAGTCTACAAAATCAACACACTGTACAAAATATCTGACACAAACATAAGTGCATTCTTATTTCAACTTTTACAAGTAGCACATTTGATTTCATCAAGAAGTTGGAGGGGGAAAAAATGCAATATAAACTAAAATAAGTAAATTGTCAAACATGCCGGTCATTAATACTACAAAATTTGTGTGGATTATGTTAACATAATCCATAGTATATCTATGTATATAAACAGAAAACATATTTCTCCCAGAGAGTTCAAATTAAAGACCTACAAACAATCAATTAAACAGAACTGCAAAATTTAGCTTTTGATTGTTTCTGTCTATGCAAATAAAGAACGCAAAATAAACAAGCTGAACTTACAAAACCAAAAGAGGCGTTACTTAGCATTAGCAATGAATAAATTATCAGGCTATGATGAATTTCTTCATTTTATAAGTTATAATGAATCAATATCATTAACCAGACGCTTGTAACCTATAAAAACAATACTTACCATGCCGAAACCAAAGAAAAGTAATGAGAGAGAGGGGAAGGGAAGATTCTCAGAGGAGAAATGAAGGAACTAAAATGAGGTGTAAAAAAAAAGAGGCCGGGTGTATTGGATTTACAGTTTAACACTCTTTATTTCTCCCCAAGTTAACAAAGTTGACCCACAATCTAAGTCTTAGCTAACAAGATAAATTGCCAGTTTGGACGTAATCCCTCTGTGACATGATCAATATGGTTTGTGGGGATTTTTAGCGATTGGTTTATGTAAATCTTGTTTCCAGATTACGGCTCATCCTTGTGCTTGGGGACCTTAAGAGTTTGGTTTGCCTTTCACCTGCTTATACTGCTGCTCATGAAATGGAAGCCAAGAATTAACAACCTTGTTTGGCCCAAAAAAACTAGACCAATGCTATAGGTTACCTGTTATGTTACATTCCATGTGGTTTCCATGTGTTTTAGGAAAGTGTTTTAGTACTCAGTACAGAGATAATTCGGTGTTAGACTTTAGAAGTTTCAAAACCTTTCAAGCAAAGTTTCTTTAAAGCATTAGCCAATTCAGAAACGTACAGTATACTGATACTTCTTACATTTCTTATCAGACAATAAAACTGCGGGATCATTGAACCTAAATCTTAAAAGCTAAATCATAAAAGAATCGTACAATCCTCTGAAAAACAACTTGACAACTTGTTGTTGAATTACCAGACATACTTAAATAAATCCAGGCAGATAGGTTTCAGAAATCAGGATTCAACTATAGCATCGATTCATAACACCAAAAATGACTGTGTCCTTTAGGCTATAGGCTAAAGATTAACAAGTGATTTGCAAATTGTGAAATAACTAACTATAGTTGACTGAGGCATGTATACAATATGTTATACTTTTAAGTGTTAAACTCGTTTAATTTACTGGCCAAATGATTCAAATTAAGTAAATAAAAAAAATAAAAAAATGTTATTCATTGCTGTTTACCTCTGATATATGTGTTGCTTGTGGACTTGCATGTAAAGTAATACTAAAGGAGACTCAGTGATTGGGCCCAACAGTTTATAACTTGCAAACTGGTTCGTTTATCCTTATTTTGATTAGTTCTCTTATGTGAAATCACAAAAGTCAATCAAGATGTCCCCAGATCTGGTCACAGATCGACACATTAAATGAGAAAACATGAACTGAAGATCCAAGATAGTTTGATTTAATTGATTCATTACCAATCTGAAACCTTCATTTAAAGCTATTGGAAAGCAAAATACAGGCCAAATGCGAACCAATATGTGGGCTCATTGGGTTGTTTACTATGTAAGTTAAATGCTAAGTTTATTAAATTCTGTTCAGTTGTGTCAATGTTGCGAAGTTCGTCAATTAAGAAACAAATTTGACTTCTCTCCTGCAGACAATAGCTCAATTCAGTTCAAGCTCAATACCAGTTCAAGATAATATCACTGAATATTAATGGTGTTTTAGAAGTGTCTTTCTAGATGTTAAACATGCTGCATGCACCCTGTTGTTTATGCTCAAATACAATCTAAAACATGTGATATTCTGCATTTGTAGAGCAACATGTGTTGCCTAATCATGTGCTTAGAGATTCCAGGGGGTGTTGAGCATAATTTGCATGGACAGGACAGATTATCCCAACAACATGTCCGGAAGATCACCCGGAGGATTATCTTCCTTTTCATCTCCATTTACCCCCAACTTTTCACACCAGGCAAGACTTTGAGGATTTTATAAAAGGCCATCCCGTCAGTATTTGGCCAGTCAGGCTGCTCATTGACTCCACCAGGACACTGTGCAAGAACAAGGCCACTAAAGGCGCAACCATGGATGTGTGGGCCTTTTAAATTATGAACCTCTCCAAAGTCAGCCCCTTCGAGGGCCCACAGTACCACCTGGCCCCCAAGTGGGCTTTCTACCTGCAGGCAGCTTTCATGGGCTTTGTATTTTTCGTGGGTGTGCCTCTGAACGCCATTGTCATTTTTGTTACAATGAAGTACAAGAAACTCTGACAGCCTCTCAATTACATTCTGGTGAACATCTCCCTATAGCAGGCTTCATTTTTGACACTTTCTCCGTAAGCCAAGTATTCCTCTTACTTCCTTGGTCATACGTTCTGTGCGATGGAATCGGCTATGGGATCAATTGCGGGTAAGACGGAGAGTCGACAAACTTTGAATGGCATAGACGTGACACTCTTAAAAATGACGTTTTTAATGGCATCTATGGTTCCATGAGGAATGTTTGACATCCATGGAACATTTCCAAGCCACAAAACATTCTTTATAGTGTAAAAAGGTTCTTAATTTTTTTTAAATGTTCTTCACACTAAGAAAAAGTTCAAGAACTGTTCACTGAAAGGTTTTTTTGGGGAATCAGAAAATGGTTCTTCTATGGCTTTGCTGTGAAAATTGTGTGCTGATGGATGTCTTTTTCTCACAGGTCTTGTGACGGAATGGTCACTGGCTGTCCTGCCTTTCGAGAGATACGTGGTTATCTGCAAACCCTTCGGAAGCTTCAAGTTCGGACAAGGCCAGGCTGCCGGAGCCGTGGTGTTCACCTGGATCATAGGTGTTGGTTGTGCCACTCCTCCGTTCTGGGGATGGAGCAGGTGAATTTCCTTTGCAAAATATTTGGAATCATGCATTTGTAATTCTAAGGACTGACTTTATATATATTTGAATTGACAGATACATTCCCGAGGGTCTCGGCACCTCCTGCAGACCTGACTGGTACACAAAAAGCGAGGAGTACTATTCAGAGAGCTACACTTACTTCCTCATGGTCACCTGTTTCATCATGCCAATAACCATACTCATCTTTTCCTACTCACAGCTCCTGGGAGCCCTACGTGCTGTAAGTATCCCAACTTTTTGCTTTTATACACCCTTGTGGACAAATGTAGATAAACATTTGTAGATATATATTTTTTTCAAGTAAATATTTGATTTACTTTATTGCGTGTATTCAGGCAATATTATTTAGGATTATCATAATATTATAGGCTACATATTATTTAATAATTATAATGAAATTTTTTGGCTTTTGATTTCAATTTCTGCGCATGCTTAACTAATTATATCAGTCTACTTTATGTTCTTTGATTCCAATTCAATGAAGCACAAATCGTTGTCAATGTTGGCAATTTTGTCAAATATTTCCTCAGGGATCTCACAATTTCTAGCCAATAAATTTCCATTTGTTTTCATTACTTTTCCGATTGGATACAGATTTTGAAAATGCTTCTTTTTAGCAATCATGTTCACACAGAAAAATCTAGAAGGTAAAATATTTGAAAATTAAGCATAACTACAGTAATTTATATTTACTTTAGAAATGACCATGATTTTTCCATGAGTTCTTATGATTTTAATTACTATGAATTTTCCAATCAGATATATTTTTTTCAGTATTGCTTTAAAATAATTAAATATATAATTAGTAATTAAATTCAGTATTATTTTAAACTTTATTGCATATATAATATGTGTGCGTGTGTGTGTAATATATATGACTATATATGTAATATATATGACTTTAACATTCCCAGAAATCACACTTTTAAAATTTGTAGGACTTTCAGGACTGAAAGCAGAATATGTGTGAATGCTTTATCAGAATAAAAATATATTTCACAAGCTTGAATTGTTTCAGCATTTACCCATAGATTGCAGGCCAGCAGGCTGAGTCAGCCTCCACCCAAAAGGCAGAGAAGGAAGTGTCCAGAGTGGTTAGTGATGGTTGGCTCTTATATAGTTTGCTATAGCCCTTATGCCATTAGTGCCATGTGCTTTGCCTATGCTGATGATGCGAACAAGGATTACCGTCTGGTGGCCATCCCTGCTTTGTTTTTAAAGAGCTCCTGCATGTACAACCCGCTAATCTACGCCTTCTTGAACAAACAGGTGAGATGGACAACACATATGCATTGAATAACAACACTACACATGCAGACAGACGCTAATACTCAGTCATTTTGTGTTCCAGTTCAACGCCTGCATCATGGAGACTGTATTTGGCAAGAAGATTGATGAGGGCTCAGAGGTTTCCAGCAAGACCGAAACCTCTTCTGTGTCCGCATAAAATATTCCACACCCCATTTACATCTTTTCTGGACCTGTTTTCTTGTTATCCTCCCCCTGATTGTTCAAATCCTGCACCTTTACATCTTGTCAGCGCCTTTACATCTTGTCAAGGGTCGAGGGAGTCCCTTTGTCCCAAAGATACAGTCCGCTGGATGGCCAAACCGGAGGGCGTTATCCTAACATCCTTTCTTTGCAGAACTGGTAATGAAATTTTTTTGTAATGGAACTGGTAATGGATTTTTTTGTAATGAAAAACATTGCGATTTCATGTTAAAACAATGCATTATGCATTGACGATGAAGTAGAATATTTAATTTTCAACTTTCACAAGAAAATATTAAAAAAAAGAATAAAAATAAAATAAAACAAATAAAATAAATAAAAATGAGACATCCTCTGATGTGAATGGACTTGTGCAAACTGAAAATGGAAATTCCTGATTTTGTTTTTAAAATTTTCAATAGTAGAATTTATTCTATCACAATGAGATCTTCAGTAAACTAGTAACCTAAAAGCCCATACCAATCAAAACGGCTTGCTTCGACAAAACAGCACAGCATAACTAAGCGGTTTACTCTCGTCTTCTCTAAAGAACTTACTAAAGCCCAGCTTTCTGGCTGGATTAGCCAAGATATACAAGATCACAAGGGAATTATCCAAGTCTATCTGCTTGTTTGCAGCGGAGGATCCGTTCACTGGAAGTTTGATGGTAACAAATCATGAGCGACAGCTTTTGTCCAATCACTGGCTTCATGACATTGGATCTCAAATATCTGTATCTATATTACTTCTGTACATGTTTTGTTGTAAGTAGACATACGGTGTGCATGAATTTGTACATGTGCCCGGATTTTAGAATGGATAAAGATTTATATTGTTTGATGCATTTTTTCTTGTACCTGTTAATTTCTATTAATCAACCTAAATAGCCTTTATCCCATCGGTGGGAAGATCAACATTGTTTCATCATTAAATGGTAATTAGTCAGTAAATGAAAAGTCGGTTGATAAATTCCAGGGCTATAATCGTTAACTAAAACTAAATTAAAACTAAAAACATAAAAAAAAACTATTTTTGTTACTTGAAATAAAATAAACGTTGACTGAAATAAAAGAAAATATTTTATAACTATATTTTTATTTCAGCTTGTTGCCAAGGCATTAAGTACTAAAATATCTAAAGCTGAAACTGAAATAAAACATATATAGACTACTAAAAATGAATAAAAACTAATGAAAATTATGAAAACATTTAACAAAATTACTAAAACTTTAATTAAAATTAAAAGTGGAAAATATAAAAATTAAAATGAATTCAAAATATTAATAAAAATTGTAATAGTATATCAATGACACTAAACACTGATAAAGGCTACTGATGCAGGATGATAGATTTAAACATAATACATATTACTTTGAAATTATATTTACTCTGTTAACTTACAATAGGTAAGTAGAATAGGTACATAAGCAAAAATGAACTTTGCATCTGGGATAAAACGAAACCAAACAAATTGTTATTGTAAAATACTGACATGAAAATAATTAAAATTTCAGCCATAATTTAGTTTTATTGACAATTTGTTGTTTTCAAGATACAATCTGTAGGTGCTGAAATGGCACCACTTGAAGGAAGTCACCTGAAGCCACTGGGTGCCAAAACATTTTATAAAGAAAAAATAAAATGCATTCAAAAGACTAATGGACCACAAAGTACGTTGTTATGTTTGTAACATAGCAAACATATTGCAAACTTCTCATAATTGACAGTGTATTTCAAATAATGAAGCTGAAAGCAACAAACTATTCAGTAACATGTTCGATTGGACCCTACAAACCAAAACAATTTGAAGTTTTAGCCATATAGCCCTAATCTAAAGATCCAAATCAAATAAAAAAATGCAGTGAAAGGCACAATGAGAGTGTGTCTATTAAAGAAAACAAACATCTTATTATCAATAAAAAAAATTCATGGATGCGTGACTGAATAAGACAAGTTTTTTTTTCTAAATAAATATTGAAAGAAAAAAAGGATATTGCCTTGAGAAGATCATGACCTATGGCTCTAAAATCAAAGCTTGTGCCAAGACAATTACACACTGTGTGAGTTTATAATGTGTTTATATGTATAAAACTATATACATATTCACATATACATGTGTGAATATATACATGCATTTTATACCTATCTGTATAATCCCTCAGAAGAAGCCATTCTGAGAGCTTTCTGTACTTACAGTATCCTAATGAGCAGGACTGTGAACAGCAGGGGGAGCTGATCATAGATCAGAAGCAACGGGTATAAAACTGCCTTGAATCTAGCTCTGAATAAACCTCTTCACATGCTTCGCTTCGGCTTCTGCGTGGTCGTAGTCGGCCGGCAGGATCCAGTCCATGGTCTCCTCTTTGTCCATCTTCCCATCCTTGTTCTTGTCTCTAAACTCTGAAAACTGCTCTCGCTCGGTTGCCACCCATTCTGGCTCGTCCATTTCATCCTCGTGGTTGTACATGTCGCCTGATATTCAAGAAAATTCAACCGATGTTGAGCTATACTGACAAATTAAAATTATGCAATTCACACTGACTCACATTAAAGCTTTTAAAAGATTTTGTAAGAGAGTTTCCAATTTAAAACATATCTAATACTGTAGTTCACTCACCAATATACTCATCCAGGCCAATAAAACCATCACCATTCTTATCAATGTCCTCCATAGTTTCCTAATGAAAAAATTAAAAGATTAGTGAAACAGGTTACAGAAAAGACAGACAAAGCCTAGTAACTATGTAAAAATCTAAATGATCCTGTTTATGTCCTTCATACATGTTCCTGGTCTTATTAAGCAAAATGCATCAATGCACGTTATGAAGGAAAAGAAAGTTTGCCATTTTACTTTTTCATTAACTTTCATTTGACGTCACCAATTCTCAATGGATAAAATTATGCCTCATCCAACATTTTACCACTATTACACACTGCCATTCAAATGTTTGGGGTCAGTAAGATTTTTATTTTTGGCATAGAATTAATGCTTTTATTCAGAAAAGTTGCATTTATTTGATTAAAAGTGAGAGTAAAGACATTTGTATTGTTATAAAAGATTTCTGTTTCAAATAAATGCTGTATGTTCTGAACTTTCTATTTATTAAAGAGGCATGAAGAAAAAAAAAAGTATCACGATTTCCACATATTATGGAGCACAACTGTTTTCAATATTGATGATAAGAAATGTTACTTGAGCACCACACCAGCATATTAGAATGATTTCTGAAGGATCATGTGACACTGAAGACTGGAGTAATGGCTGATGGAAATTCAGCTTTACCATCACAGGAATAAATTACATTATAAAATATGTTAAAATATAAAAGAGTAATTTTAAATTGTAATAGTATTTCAGAATATTACTGATTTTACTGTATTTTTGATCAAATAAATGCAGCCTTGGTGAGCACAAAAGACTTCAGGGTAGAAATGAGTTTACAGAAGTTAAATGGGATACAAACAGGCTTCACATTAACTTTAACCTAGTATAGAACCGACTTGCCAATAATAACAGACCCACCAACACAACAATGTCCTTCATATGCTCATACTCCTCAGGATGGAGGAAAGCAGTGAACTCCTCTTTGTCAGCGATGTGATCTCCATTTCCATCAGCCAGTTTGAAGCGCCGTTCATCTCTAGCCATCATCTGCTTGTAGTTGTAGCCATCATCAGACTCAAGATCATCTATAAGAACACAGATAGAACAAATGATTATTAAAACACTTATTGTAATTCTGCTTGGATATGCTAGTGATGTAAAAACTACACAATTCACCTTTAAATGTTTTAAGGGGTACACACAAAAATGACAATTCTGACATTATTTACTTACCCTCATGTTGTTCCATATCTGCTTGACTTTCTTTCTTCTATGGAACACATTTTGAAGAAAAATTCTACAATTTTAAAGAAAAAAAAAGTGTTTTTGTTCATAAAATGAACGTCACTGGCCCCGTTGACTTTCATTATATAAACAAAAAATATATATTTTGTGTTCCACAGCAGAAGGAAATTCATACAGGTTTGGAACGACATGAGTGTGCGTAAATGTTAATTAATTAATGTTAATTTATTTTTTGGGTGATCAATTCTTTAACCTGGTTTATAAAAACAGACCGCAATTTTACCAAGGTAGGTGCCATAAGTGACATTCTTGTATTCGTCCCAGGAGATCATGCCATCATTATTCATGTCAAAATCCTTCCACTGTCTTTCCACATTGTCATAGATGTACTTCTTCTGAGCCTTTTTGATCCATGCTTTCAGCTCTGCCTCTGTGACGAAGCCATCCTCGTCTGCATCGATCTTATCCACAATTTTACTGAAAGGCAGCACAAAAAGAGCAAAAACATACGGATATAAATTAACTATAAGAGTGTGTTTTCTCTTAATCGTTTATTTTATATTGAAACGACCAACTCTCAATGAAAATGAATGACTTCCGGTCATCTTGTTGCTGCGAATCACTACTAAATTCCCCTTAACACTCAGCACAATCCTTACCCAAGCCTATTCTTGCTTTCCTCTGGGGTCAGGTCATCAAACGTCTTGGCTTCCTCTTCCCCAAGGAAGGCATCATGGTCATAGTCAAAGTTTGTGCCGTCGTCATGCTCCTTGCTGCTCAGTGGTGCATCATGGAAGACACGCTCCTTCTTCTCTGTGGGTTTGCTGGTGGCGTATACCACGCACAGAGCAAAGCACATCAACAGAGGCCTAATCTCCATCTTCATCACATAAACTCTGGTGAAAGAGAGAGCATATATTAACATATATACATCCCAAATCCCTTTTAAACTAAAATAAATACTTATCACAGGTATTTCTAATGTGGCGATGTTTAAATAATCCAATGTGCAAACAAAATTTTATGTGTTGACAGGGTCTGTTTGAATCAGTGAATGTAAACACTGTATGTTTGACTAAGAAGTGTGACGTGCACTACCGTTCAAAAGTTAGTCTCTTATGTTCACCAAGGCTGCATTTATTGGATCAAAAATACAGTAAAACAGTAATATAGTGAAATATTATTACAATAATTCAACACAACTGTTTTCTAATCTAATATATTTACAATGTCATTTATTCATGTAATGTCAAAGTTGAATTTCCAGCAGCCATTACTTCAGTATTCAGTGTCACGTGATCCTTCAGAAATGATTCTAATATGCTGATTTGCTGCTCAAGAAATATTTCGTATTATTGCCATTGCTGGAAACAGCTGTGCTGCTCAATTTTTTTTGTGGAAACCAGAATTCACTGCTGATGCTGAATACAAAGAAAAAGCTGTTATTTGAAATCGAAACCTCCTGCAACATTATAAATGTCTTTACTGTCACTTTTGGCCAATTTAATAAGTCCTTGCTGAATAAAAATATGAATTCCTTGGGGGAAAAAATTGCTAACCTTAAACTTTTAAAGGGCAGTGTAAATGTGTGTAACAGGGGGAAAAGAACAATCCACACTGGCAAAATATCAGGCAGAATTTCTGACAGGAAACACCGTCGACATGAACAAAAATGTGTTTCCAGAGAATGGGGAAAAAATAAAAGGGGAAATAAAAAAAGGTGAAAATGACAAGTGCCCAAGACCCACCAACAAAATTAGCACAAAAACATAATTATGTAATTTTAGACTCAATTAGAGATCATT
Source organism: Sinocyclocheilus rhinocerous (assembly GCF_001515625.1). Classification (NCBI taxonomy): domain Eukaryota; kingdom Metazoa; phylum Chordata; class Actinopteri; order Cypriniformes; family Cyprinidae; genus Sinocyclocheilus; species Sinocyclocheilus rhinocerous. The sequence goes on along the minus strand of NW_015643253.1, from coordinate 1,600,235 downwards.
CACACCAGAAATAAATCACATACGACAAATTTATAAACAGATTGATTAGGATTTACCTGGCAATAAGATGTTCTTGCCTTTCAAAGTACACAATAGCTCTTTACTAGTGATTAACCAAAAGACAGATATAATCACGATAATCTGAGCAGCACAAACACAGGCAAAAAAAAAAAAGTTTCCTTACAACACATTTAAGATGTGAAGGTCACCATTCACTTTTAGAGCATGGAATAAGACGCAATGAAAGTGAATGGTGACTGGGGCTGTCAGTCTTCTAACCTTTTTTGTTTTCCACAGATGAAAGGAAGTCATAGACATTTATATCAACATTGGGGTGAGCAAATGATGACAAAATTTTATTATTTTGGTAACCTATCCCTTTTACGTTCAATACTAACTGTCACTTTAAGTGAGTCGGCATTACAACGTACACGGTCAGTCAATGCAGTGGTCAATCACATGACTAAAGACCAAACATGCAAAAGAGTATCAAACCGTCTATAAAATACAAACATACCTAGATTTAATACGAGGCCGAGAATCCCAGATATAATACCGCGTCTTTGGTTTCTGCACACCCCTGTGCCACACCGTTTTTCAGGCTGGGGTAACGCAGCGATCCAATCACAGCCCAAACAGTGGAGTCCATCCACTGCCATTGGGCCACTTCAGCACAACGAACCCCGGATGTAATGGAAACCGTTGTTTAAAAACGCGCGACTCACCGCACTCTCTTTTGATTGGCTACAGTAAATATGAAAACCAATCAGCGCCGAGGCTTCAAAATCTTTTGATGCATTGCTCGAGTTTATTGCACGTCTTGCCACGTCCCCAATTTTGAGACCCGCAAATTCTCGCGGAAAGGTGCTGCTGCCATGCTTGTACTGAACATTATTTGTAAAAGTTATGAATGTACACGGTCAGTCAATGCAGTGGTCAATCACATTACTAAAGACCAAACATGCAAAAGAGTATCAAACCGTCTATAAAATACAAACATACCTAGATTTAATACGAGGCCGAGAATCCCAGATATAATACCGCGTCTTTGGTTTCTGCACACCCCTGTGCCACACCGTTTTTCAGGCTGGGGTAACGCAGCGATCCAATCACAGCCCAAACAGTGGAGTCCATCCACTGCCATTGGGCCACTTCAGCACAACGAACCCCGGATGTAATGGAAACCGTTGTTTAAAAACGCGCGACTCACCGCACTCTCTTTTGATTGGCTACAGTAAATCTGAAAACCAATCAGCGCCGAGGCTTCAAAGTCTTTTGATGCATTGCTCGAGTTTATTGCACGTCTTGCCACGTCCCCAATTTTGAGAGACCCGCAAATTCTCGCGGAAAGGTGCTGCTGCCATCCTTGTACTGAACATTATTTGTAAAAGTGATGAATGGCGTAGCAGCCTCGAATTTTAATGGTTGGATTACCTAAATTTAAGTAATGCCAGGTTTAGACATTGATGACATTTAGCCATTCATTACGCTACTTGTAATTTAAAGTTACTAGCTATTTAAACTACGTTACACATTTAAGTAGTAGTGATGGCGAAATTATAATGTATCTGTGTTTATTACGGGATGCTTTACCACCATCTGCTGTTTAAACAACAATAATCAGTATCAGCTACAAGCAAACAACAAACAAACAAACAACAGATGTAATAATAAATAATTGTAATAAATAATAAATAACTGTAATAAATTAGTAGACTAAATGCAGCATTAATTACACTTTTATTGCAGAAAACACATTGACTACAAACTGACGTAATACAGAACAATTTTACATTGAGAACCCAAAAGCAGAGGAACATGGCTTTCTTCTTCATATTTAAGTAATTTTCAATTTATTCCCAGATGACAGAGACGTCAGGTTTACAGTTTGAAAATCTGCATTCATAAATGTAAAATCAACATAGGAAAACAATCTTTTGTGGAATCTGAAGCAAAATACCCAAATATAATAATTGTCAGATGAACTGAATGTTACATCTGACAAAGGCAACAATATCACTTAAAATAATCTGAGAGTAATGACATTACCTAAATTTGTTTCTGTAGAATTTAAACAAAAAGAGCATGTTATGTAAGCTATATAGCAATGTCAGCTCTTTTTGTATACATTTTAAGTTGAAATGATACTTCTTTTATTTGTGAGAAAAAATGTTTCCCCCAATTTAATATATTTACCGTATTGGCCCGAATATAAGACGACCGCATTTTTTCAGATGTATTTCCAAGAAAAAAACATCGTCTTATATTCGGGACAATACGGTAAATTGTTCCGCAAAGAAAATCAAATCTGACCAATGAGAGTATCATAATAATTTTTTACTACTATTGCTATTACTACTACTACTAGATAGTTATACACCTTTTAACCTAAACCCACCCCTAACCCTCACACGAGACCTTTCTGCATTTTTACAATTTAAAAAAAAAACGTTGTTTAGCCTACTTTATTTTTATACCAGTTTTACAAATGAGGTTGTCAATTTTGTCAGGTTTTACTCACTTTTGGGTGAAAAATTTGTCCCCAAAATATGGTCAAGTAGGCGCGCACGCACACACACACAGTGCAGTAAAGCGTCATAACAAATCGGTTTACAGCAGTGCGCATGCGCGTATCCAGGGACGCTGCAGCCTCACCAAGGTAACGGCAAAGCCTGTAACCGAATCTAATCTTACTCCACCAAGCGTGAGACAAAAACACTTCTTTTGTTCACGGACCTGTCTGTGCACTAGTCACCACTGGCTCAGAATGCCTGTGCGTTTTAAGGTAAATTAATTAAATTATCATCCACTGGAAACTGTTTATAACATTGTCAGTTAGACCAGATTGAAGGTGCACGAGCTCGTGCGACTTCATTTGTTTGAGGAAAAGAGAGCGCGCGCTGCAGGCTGCAGAAATGCTTTCAGTTTTGAGATTTATTTCGGGTGTTTACATTTAGGTAACTAAATATACATGAATACGAACCCGTGTAATATATAGTTTACGCTTTGCTGAAAACAAATAGAAACGATGTGATTTTATTAAGAAGCGTCTTAAACGGTAAACCCTTTACAAGTTACCGTCGGTAACGTTCTGTTTTTATACAGTCTATGGTAATGTTACTTCCTGTTATGTCTTGAAGAAGTTTGTGCGCGGATTAAAAGGCATCAAGATTATACAATTGTCACTTAAGAACTAGTTATTAAGCAGGGCTTTTCTAATAAATCAAAGATATATCATTTCCCAGACCGCTCATTTGAATGTGCAGATTGTATAACATACTAAATGTAAAGTGTGCTTTACTTATGCTATAAAGTGTACTTGTTTTCTGTATGTTTTAATTCTAATAGGGAATCAGCGAGTATCTAAGTAAATACAAGGGTCGAACAACACGATCCAGAAGCGATTCTCCACATCGCAGGATGCGACTGGCAGGACTGCGCTCTGACCAGTCAAGTATGTACTGGATGGATGGATGGATAGATAGATAGATAGATAGATAGATATTGTCTGACGATTGATCAATATTGTCAGACTATAGATAGATAGATAGCCTAGATAGACAGAAAGACATAGACAGACAAATAGATAGATAGATAGATAGATAGATATTGTCTGACGATTGATCTTTATTGTCAGACTACAGATAGATAGATAGATAGATAGATAATATCAGATGATTGATTGATAATGGCAGATGATAGATAGTCAGATAGATAGATAGATGTGTTGATAGATGTGCCTTACTAAAATTAAAAAGATTATCACACAATAAATTAAAATTGAATTGATTGATCTTTCTTCTTGCATTTAAAGGAATTACTCGGGAACCCCAATTCATATCGAAGAGGAAAGTGCCATTTTATCCACCTCAGATATCCAGTTCTTTCCGATGGGAAGGGCATGATCCATCTCCACAGTGTCAGGAGAAGAGTAGGCCTGTCACTCCTCCAGCTGTCACACCTGTGCTCAGACTCAGAGCCTCTAGTGCAGAAAGAGTAGTGACCCCTCTTGCCCCAAGAGACCCCGTGCCACCAGAGGGCACCGCTGCACCATCCCAACAACTACAGGCAGAGGAGCAAGCAGCTCAGACATCCACCCCTGCTGCAGACCAGCAGCAACAGAATGGAGTGAGTCTGGTTATAAATGAGTGTGGAAAATAACTTTAAATAACAATAACGCAAAATGGCAACACATTTAAGGAGGCCCATTTGTAGTTCTGTTCATATGTAGTCCTTTCAATAAACAGAATATCTGACCAGAGTATGTGGACGAGCATGTTTTCCCCCCTGAGGTTTTACCGACTGTTTTGGAGTTTTTCGTCACCGTTTCTCTGATACCTTATCACAAAATATAAGGCTTCTATACCACAATTAATTTTACGTAATAAAAAATCTTTATTATAAACATTTAAAAAATGTTCAAAATCATTTATAACTCTGTAATTAGTGTATAACAATTAGAATAGTATTTTTAGTTATTAATACCATCATTACTGCAGTTACAGTTATTCAGAGCTTGTGTTTTCTATTAGATTAACCATGGCCTAGGGAAAAGAGCGGGACTGAGATCGGAGCGACAGAGGAATGGCCGTTTGAGCTCTGAGTACCAGAGGCAGTTCATGTGGAAAACGCCTGTGGCCGATTCGCCCATGCTAGCTGCTCATGAGGTACTTTTTTGCATTTTTATGAGCATTGTCATAATTCAAAATCATTTTTAACATGACACATTGGTTTGCATCCAGTCCTTTATTATATTTCCTGACCAGATTATCTGACATATTGGACACAGCGCTTTTTGTCACATGATGTGTTCCTTATATTGATAGAAATTAGTACTAAAATATTGTGTAATTGAATGCCAATAAAAAAATCCTTATCCACTAGATGGTAGTATAGAGATGTTCATGTCAGTGGATGCATGATTACTTGATATATATATATATATAAATGTATATATATATATATATATATATATATATATATATATCATTTTATTTGAATTGCTTATTGAAAAAAAATTTTTTTTATTAAACTAATGATAATTACAAAGAGCAACAATACTATCTTTCTCAGTAGTATCTTGTTATCAGAATGCCTTCATCAGGTTCATTTTTTGTGTTTTGGATTATTTCATATCTGTTTTAGATGTTGTACAGTAACAACAGAGCCACCTTCAAATCAAACCCAGTGATTATGGAGAGTGAGTACAAGAGAAGTTTCAAAGTATCACCTCCTTCCAGACCACCACGCTTGAGGCGAGATGTTGAACAATACGAGGTCCCACAGCTTGATGCAGAGAACACAACCCCAGAGAAGGTACACAGAAATATCTACATTCAGCTTTGTCATATACGTCAATGGACACAGACTTTCCAAATATCACTGCATAACTATGGAGCTGGATAAACCAGTTTCACTAACCTGTTAGTTCCTCGTAATTTTTTTACACATTCTATATGCATAGTCCTCATTGCACAGTAAGGAAGTATACATTTTCGAAAATGTTTGCACCTTTGACGTGGTTTGTCATGTGCTTTTGCCTAAATGCCCATCATGCCAGAGTAAGGGGAACAAGAAGAAGAAGAAGAAGAAGGAGCGACAACAGAGCAGGAAGTCAAGCCCCAAAGAGGAAGTCACCCATCGACAGCAACAGGAAGTGAGGTCACCCTGTGCCCTGAGAGACCCTTCACCCACAGTTATGAGGTGACTGTAGTATTTTTTGTGCAGGACTAGGAAAAAAAACAAAAAACAGAAACAAAACTCAAAAGGCCCGTTTCACAGATTTTGCATTAGCAGCACATAAGCACCACATATTTGTTTTGACGTCCATATGATAAACAACAGGTTACATTATACATTCTTCAAATTATGTCAAATAGATTTTTTCACAAATTCCACAGAAGTATTTACCATGTCCCTCTTTGTTTGCCTGACAGGAAAATGAAAACTGAGTACAAATCCAACTTTCGTTCTCCCCTCCAGTATAGTTACGGAGATGGAGCATGGGTGAAGATCAAAACTGCAAAGGAAGAGGTGAGTTTCTGGAGAAAAACAAACTATGGGAAAAGTCCACAGAAAATAGCATTTTATTCTAATTGGCATAAAAAAATGGTAAATGTACAAAAAAAAAAAAGTAAATAAAAAAAGAATTGTATAATAAAATAATGAATTTAACAAATATCCATTAATCCAGTAAAAAATATAAATAATATACATGAATGAATTTAACATCTTCTATTTCTTTTATTTAAAACTGTTTTGATCTTCCCATGCAATAGCCTTTGATTCTGATATGGCATAAAAATAAATTTGAAAAAGTAAAAAAAAAAAAATGTTCATGAATATCATGAATTAATGAATATCAAGTACTGAATCAAAGGAATATTTCATCCGAAAATGTAAATTAACAAATTACATGTACTGCATTTAACAAGACTGGAGATGGGGTGAATGTCCAATATATTTCAAAGATAAAGTTTTTTTTTTTTTATATTTTATAATTTACGTATTTTTAGACCTTCAGTTAAATAACATTCAATTAATATACACAAGGGATGACTTAAAAGACAGCAAATAATAACAGACCATAGATAATGAACGCTTAATTCAAAAACAATTCTGACACTACATTACATGAAAGCTTGAGCTGTGGTGCGTTAAAAAAGTGGAAAAGCTGTTAGGAAACAGAAAGGCAGTCTCTCTAATTACTGGTCTGTATTATTAATCTTGCAGGGGTGTGAAGGTTTTCACGAGTGGTATCATGAGGTAACCGTTCCGCCGGTTACATCCATCCTCTCACTGCTGCTGCTGTCTTAAAAGAGACCTTCATTTGCTTATGTGTGTGTCTGTTCTGTGCTGCCACACAAAATGTTCTGTATGACATCATTCAAAGTTAGACTATATGGTATCATCTCATGTGGACCTATTCTTGAAGAAGTGTCTGTGTGTGTTCAATCTGTGCATGTGGTGGATCAGTTGGCAAGATGTTATCTGTCAGCATACATGGAACTTTGAAGTTGTCTGTGGTTTTGTTGTTGTTTTTTTTGCTTTCGGCTATCTGGTAATCCTGTATTGACTTTTGGCTCACTCACTGATTATATACAAGCACAGATAAATGTTTTAGGTAGAGCTTAGAATTAAAAGTAAATTCATTCATTCATTCTTCAGTGACAAATATATTATCTTATTAGAGGAGCCAATAATAAAGAATAATACACAGCTAGAATACAAATGAAATAGGGGGGGACAAAAAGTATTTTTAATAAGATTCATATTTGTAGTATTACATAACTGATTAATTAGCTGTCATTTAAGATATTAGTTAGCTCTCATCACTTTTCCCCCAATTTGTATAAGTGTCACACTGTAACCTTCATGTGGTTCCTTTGCTGCTTAGTAAATAATTTGATCTGATTTCTTTGATTTTACATGGTCAGCATCTGTCATGACAATAAATTCAGTGCTCAGCTCTTTATTTTAATGTGTACGTGCTTAATATTTGTTGGTTAGACTGTAAACCTTATAGTCTAGAGCCTTCAAAGCAGTTTTTGTTACATGCTGACCCTGTAAGAACAAAGTAACTTTTGTAAGACATAAGTACTTAATTTTAGGTTATGGTGTCAAGTGTGCTTTGATGCATCTCCAGCAAAACTTTCATTCAAGATGCACCGTATGGGACATGAGTGTTTTTCTGAGTCAGCTCTTTAGGAGCGGAGCATGACTGCCTTCACATTTACACTAATTCTCCACGGGTTTCGAGGCGGATGTGACAATGTTGCATAATGTGAATTTATGCTGATTCAATAACAAATTTATATTAAGCATGTATAAGGACAATATCAGGGCTCAACAATAAATTTTACCACCACAAAAAATTATATTAAATAATTTTTAACAACATCATTTTGCATTTTATGTTTCTTTACAAAGGAAGTGAAAATGTATATTTATATAATTTGTTTTAATTATAATTTTTAATCTAACTAAAACATGATTTTTAACCCATTCCGTCAACTGGCCCAAAATTTCAATGGGTCAGTGAGGCATCCTTAATCCTTATTGTTGAGCCCTGAAAAATGTTTTGTCCATGCTTTCAATAAATTATTAATCTTCCTGCCTAACATATTATCTGCAGTCTAGTCCTATTTTTTCCCAGGCTCTTATTTATTATTTACAACTCTACTGTTTTTCCTCAGGTTCAGGAGCTACGTCAGAAGGCTGAGGCCTACAGGAAAAGGGCCTGGGGAACTCATTTTTCTCGGCAGCACCTGAATCAGATCCTGTCAGAACACAACTGGAAGTGGGAGCCTTCTAGTGGCACCTCATCCTCCATTGAATCTGAGGCCTGCAGAAGCACTAGTAGCAGCCCTATCATCGAGGCTCTGGACCTAGCCAGGTGAGCAGAGCTTGAACATCAAAATTCATCCAATTCAGTTCAAAGTTTACAGCAAATCCATAACTTGTCTCTTTAGGGCTGGCAGTGTCAGGGGAAGCTCTAGCCCTTCTGCTTCTGTGGCAGCCAGCAGAAGCTCTCCTGAAGAGGTTGGTCTTCATGAAGACCCCACCCTCCCTGTGCAGAGGAAGTTGGCCTGGGATGAAGAAGAGGGACTTGGAGAGAGGGATGAGTCGGAGATTTCACAGGAGGAGCTAAAAGTTGAAAAAAATGAGGGGAATCCAAAAGATGAGCATGGGGACATGAAGGAGAGAAATGAAAGGTATGTGCTTTTTGTTCCTCTGAAATGTGACCTCAGTTGTTTTTGAGAAGAGAGAACCTGCCAACAGTAGAACCAACATGATGATCTCAGTGTTGGGCAAAAGTCAGAATTGAAGAATTGACTTCTGTTCTATTTGTTGGAATTTGAATTGAGTTTGATTTCAATAGGAAGCTTGTTAATTACAATTCAAAGAAATGAACATAGTCACACAAATATAAACAATTACATTATTAATTTTGACTCATTATGTCTAGGGGTGACCCCGAATAGTCGAAGATTTGATGCTTCGATAGCAGGAGCCTGATTCGACTACCAATCTCACAGTCGAATATTCGCGGGGTGTTATTATCATGCCATTTTGGCTATATGGGGGTGCTCAAATGTCTGATTTCACATAGAACTACTGGTTTTCTCCCAATAAGTTAATATACAGCCTATTAAAATAATGCTTTAAATAAGAATCTGAAAAGAAAGAAGCTTCAAATAAATTCTTTAACGTGCGTGAATAAATCCAACCACCCCTATAGATTTAAGTTTCACTTTACATAATCCGTGACCGACAGAGGAGCATCTTGGCGGCAGGGATTTAAAACTTTAACAAGACTCAAATTGACACAGGCAGAGTAAAAGACTGGATTTTTTTTTCGATCAGGTAGGGTACAAGTGATTTCAAAACATTTCAGCCGGTTTATATATATCGTGTATATATTATTTATCTCATATAAGATGCATTTGGTTGAGTTGCGCTGCAGTAAAGCGCTTCATTGTAGTACTACGGTGATTATCTCGTCAGCGCGCAGCGCGAGCAGGACAGGCAACAATGCAGAATATTAATAACTATGACTGGGACTCTCATATACATAACAATTATAATGAGAACACTATTATAATAAAACGCTGTGAATTTTAAAGTTTAGTTGCTGTGTTTCTGCACGTTGTTGCGTGAAGAACCACTAAAGGACAAAAGAACTCCACAAAAGGAGTTCATTCAGAGCCGCGCAGACACGTTCATTTTTGTGCAGATAGCCTATAAGTCGTAATATTAACGTTATGTTGTATAAATAACGAAGCGTATTCTATATGAGATAAACGATGAGTTAAATCCCATTGATTAAAAACCTGCTGCTTCATTCTACTGGTCATCTTCAGCGCGCGCAGCTCAAAACAGAAATGCAGAACATTAATAAATATACACATAACGTTATAATGAGAGCACTATTGTAAAAAATGTTTTGAATTCGTATGGTTTCGCTGACGTTTAATGTTAACTATCTTTTAATCAAAACATAAAACATTATTTACCCCGTTTGTATCTGCGAGGCATCCGTTACACATTTTCCCTGTGTGTTAACGTAATTATGACTGTCGAATGTCTGACCTGACTCTTGGTAATGTATTTTGCCCCGCCCCCAAAACATATGATTCGACTATCAATCTTTTGTGGTTCTTCACTATCAGTCGAATATCGGCAAGATTCGAAAATTCCGATTTCGACTATGTAAATCCTTAGTCGGGAAACCCCTAATTATGTCTAGTCTATTTTTACCCTCATATATTAACAAAAAAAATTATGTGTAAGGATAATTCATACAAAAATAAAATGTATTATTAAAACAGATATTTAGATATTTATATTTAGATATATATGCATGTCATTTATTTATTTATTTTAAATTCAAGAATATTATTGGAATTGGAATTATTGAAAGTCCAGCATGCTTGGAACCTCAAATATCAGTACTACCATATCCAGGCACAATGTAACAAAGATGACTCTTTTTGTGCAAAAATGTTTCTGCTCATGCTGTGACAGTTTTCCATTTCAACATTTCGCATATCTTTTCTAGGTTGCAAGTGTTGGAAAACGGGTCTGGAGGTTCCATTAACAGGGGCAGATTGCCAACTCCCAAACTCAGTACCATGCAGACTGTACAAAGAACACATCATGATCGGACTACTCCAGCCACTGGTATCAAACCTATTAGACATCACTTTCAAAAGTTCAGGTCTCATCGCCCTATGAACATTTTTTTTTTGTTTAAATTGGACAGCTGTGGTTTTCTGGGTGGATGGTACTTCCGTCTGTCACCTTGAACCTATACTTCTGGCATCTCACAACAGTTTCACTATGATTAAAGGGTTTGCAGTCAGAACAACTGACTTCAAGCCTCTTGTTTATTAGAAAAAGCTTGCTATCATATCATGAATTATATAAAATTTATAGTATTTATTATAACATGATTTATTTTATTTTAATATTATTTATAATTTTCAATAGGAGGAGCTTTGCTGGTCTCTCCTCCGAAGATCAAACATTCCTCCAGGAGAGTAAGGAGGAGTGAGCCACCTTTAGGAAAACCTCACTCTCCTTACAAACATATCATAGACGGCTCTCCACACCGGCCACACAGTAAGGTACATGATTCTTAGATCAAATGTGCAATATTATGTCATACAATATGTCTTCAGATTTTAAACTCTATTGTATTGCAAAGGCTGAGAGTGGAAGCTTGCCACATTCCTCGCCAGCCGCTGGTCTGACCACTGTAGATCCACTTCACATGCGTGAAGATGCCTGCTCTGAGGAGGAGGCGGCAGACTACTCCGCCAATCCAAGACAACCCCAGCCATTGCAAAAACATCAGACCAGCCATCGTCACAAAGCTGCTGTCCCTCCATCTGCCAACAGAATCCAGGGCACAATGAGAAACCCAGAATTTCAGCATAATGGTATGGTTCCTTGCAGCATCCACTGACGTAGATCTGGTTGCAGCCATGGGAATTTTATTATGAAAGGCCAACCAGTCACAGCTTTTTTTAATTTACACTGAGCCTTAGCAAGCTGTAAAGTCATTTATGCACTTTAGAAGCAAATATTTTATTTTGCGCTACAAAAATATCACTTTATTTGATTGCGCGATCACCAATCCATACAAGGGAAGAACAACCGCCACACTATAAGCACGCAATTGAAATGTGACTGAGTCATTTACCAGCAGAAGGAGTAGAGGGAGGTTAGGTTACCGCCAGCAATAGGGGGAGAATAATCTAGGTCAGTCTCCTGTCTTCTTTTTTGTGTTTTTTTTTTTTTTCCACTAACGTCAGTGCATTATTTTGGTACCACTATATTGATTCAGGTCCTTATTCTACTTAGTCAGATTTTCTTTTGTTTTCCAGGAGTCATTTATTTCAAAAGATTAATTAACTAAATATTAATTGGTCAGAAGTGATATTAAAGACATTTATAATTTTACATAAGATTCTATTTATTTACAAAAGATTCTATCTATTTCAAATAAATGCTGCCCTTTTGAACTTCAAAGAATCCTGAAAACAAAATGTTTCCACAAAAATATTAAAACATTAATATTAAGCAGCGCATTTGTAACTGTGATAATAATAATAAATGTATCTTGAGCACCAAATCAGCATATAAGAATGATCTCTGAAAGATCTTGTGACTGGAGTAATGGCTATTGAAAATTCAGTTTTACCATCACAGAATTAAATTACACTGAAAAAAAAAAAAAAAAATTTTTTTTATATATATATTAACTTATATAAGTTATTTTAAATTGTAATACTTTACAATATGAATGTTTCATTGAATTTTTGATCAAATAAATGCAGCCTAGGAGAACATAAGAGAGCATATATTTCCCTGCCAGTATTGATTATTTGAGTATTATTCAGTAATACATATACTACATTAGGTAAACTGTTTACACTATAAACATTGTAAAAAGTGAAAATACAGTTATTTGAATTACATAATCTGATCCTTAACAATTGCTGACTTATATAACCAGTTAATTTAACTATTATGTGTAGGGCTGTCAAATAGATTAATCTTGATTAATCACATCCAAAATAAAAGTTTGTGTTTACATAATATTTTTTTAACATTTTAATATCTCTTTCATATTAAATCCAGATGATAAGATGTCTCAGATCTCATCTAGATCAGCAGCCTCATGCTCCATGGCCTCTGAACTCTTAGGTTGGGCTCAAAGAAGGAAGGAGGAATTCTGGGGAAAGAGCTAATGTGTCAAAGCCCATTAATCGGTTGTGCATAGACTGAAAAATGGCCATTAACTTCTCAGGATGTAAACATGTAAATTTCCTTCTACAATTTTTTTAATCTTTCACTGATTTGTTTTTGTGTGTGTGTTTTTGGATAGTTTGGTGTTTAAAATTAAAAGAGATTTGTAATTTATTTTATTTACTTGCATTTTAATATGGCTAGACCAATATTGTGCGTTCAGTATAAATGATTTTGCTAATTAAACACTATAACTCAGTGTGCAAAAAAGTTATAAAAGTAAATATAAAAAATTATATTTAATAGCTCTAGGGTGAGCAATTGAACACAATACATCCACAATAGTGTTACATTCAGGCTCATCTATTACATCAGTGATCGCACAAAGTGAGAAAATGGTGCGTTCATGCAATGTCAGAACATGAAAAAAAAATCTTAAATCAGTTAACAATTTTATTGCTAGCAATAACATGTATTTACATATTTCTTACATGACGTAATAGGCTACTAAATGTCTTATAACAGTAGTTCCTACACCGGTACTTAAGGAATTAGATATCTATAGAAGCACCATTAAGGAGAGTACAAACAAAAAAGCTGTAAAAAAAACTGTGTATTTATTATATATATTTAATCATTATTTTATTTTATTTGTTGGTTTTATATATACATGTATAGTTAATATGTACTTTTTATGTTTTTTTTTTGTGTGTATACCCTTGGCACGTTTGTTTTGTATTTGTAGTTCAAGCATTAATAAAAAAATAAAATAAATTTTAAAAAAGTAGTTCCTACACCGCATTTTACATACACATTAAAAACATACAGCGTGACCTGTTTAGTCCCGATTCACGAATAAATGACTCTTGAAATGAATCTTTCCGAAACGTTTTAACTGCTTGAATCAGTCTAATGGTTTACTGAATAAACTCAACAAATCCAGCGAATCTACTGAATCAACATATGACTCACTGCAACATATTTACCACACTATAGCCCCACTTGTTTTTTTTTAATAAAATGTACAGAATTAATGTTAGACAGTAGCCTATTAGAAAATTTGTAGGCTTTTACAGTTGTGTATAGAGTGAGAGATTATAAACAATATGGCTTTGCATTAGGCCTATATTTTATGGCCTTTTATGGCTATCTAGTTTGACGTGTGAATACAATCAAAAGCGTCTGGCGATCCTTCCTTATTGTGCTCGTCTCAGGCGTCGACAGCTTCCCCAAACATATCCTGACACAGAATTTTTAACAACACTATATGGTTTATGATGTAATATTTTTCCTGTCGGCTGCAGCTTTCAAACTTATGAGTTTCATGCTGATGAGGAAAAATCTCCTAGGTCTCCTAGCAGCGTTAAATGGTAAGAACCACATAATAAAGGCGTTATTTTTGTCGCGCACTAATTACCAATATTCGCCAGTGCGGGAAATTCACAGGAAGTAGCTACTCTGTCCACTTCAGACCGCTTCACCAGTCCTTTGTCCTTATTGCAGTAATTATTGGCAGCTTTATTTCTGTCAGACAATATGCGGTGCGAATTTCCGATGCAATCACAACAGTCAGCGAATATGAAGCATGCACGGTTACTCAGAGATCCGCTTGACCTGATAAACTCAGGTGCAGAGGTTGGAGGATTACGCCAAAGGTAAAGAGACGATACCACAGTGACGTAGTGGTAATAACGGGGACAAAGCAGGAGAATATAAAAGCTCTAGAGTCACAACATGAACTCCAAATCTCGTCTGCGAGGAACAGCAGTCTGCATAAGAGGAAACATCACTGATTCCACACGTCTGCCTGCAATATGAAGTTCCTAACTCTTGCTGTGATGTGCTGCTGCTTCCTTCTGCGCGGCCAGGCGATGCACCTCACGCGCCCGCGCCCCAAACCTCTAGACAGCTCCGTCACCTGGAACGACCTCTATATGATGACTAATCATGTATGTTTCAATGCTTCAGCTGCAATGTATATTCTATATACATGAAACATCAACAATTTTATAAATATCATTTTATTTATTAAAAATTCAATGTGTAACATTTATGCGTATTAACCCTAACAGGCACAGATGGAAGACACAGACCACGAAACACGACTGCTTCCAGTGATGTCCGAGGTTATGCTAAAAGTATGTTATTTAAATCATAACCAAAAATACAAACCTGTCACTGTGGTGGTACAAAAGCTAAAATGTACATCATTGCAGCTTATTTGCCTCTAAATGGTACATATTGGTACCTAAAGTGTCCATATATGGTACCAGCCCAGTGACAGGTTTGTGCCTTTTTTTTCTGAAAGTAAATATACATATACTGTGTGTGTGTGTATATATATATATATATATATATGGCACTTATTCACTAGATAGTGATTAGTATTAATATTTGTTCACTTTTGGAGTATGTAGTACCAATTCAATAATCATTACTACTTTACATACAAATTATTTTGCTACTACAGTCATCATTTATTCTCTAGAAGATGTTGACACTAATACGTACTAATAAATAGAACCGGAAGGAACCACATAGTCTATAATTCAATACAAATTCGCAGTAAGTTAACAATAACAACGGAACAGATATTTGTAGCAATGGAATATGTACTAGTGCCTAATCAAAACAATTTTCACTTAAAAATTGCTAGTAAATTTCACAATTAATTACAAAGAAGCAAGCAACAAATGGAATTAAACATAACATTTTGAAGTAGAAAGACTGAAATTGTATTTTCTTGTAAAACATACCCCAATAATCTTTGTTGTATTTACAGCTTTAGATTTTTTTTGACAGTGTAGCAAGTACTTAATATATGGCATTAAACTTATGTTATAAATTATGATAATCTCTGTTCCAGCAGGAGAATTCTTGTTGCATCAACGCCATGATCCTGAATTACTATCTAAAGCACATCTTGCACGCAGATGAGCATGTTGATAAAAAATACCCCCACATTGGTTTTGTGAGGTCTGACCTGCAGAGGATCGCACATATTTTGAAGCCACATTGTGTAAGTGTTCGAAAACTGTTTGATCATTTTAACCAGCTGACCAGCCGTTATGTGCTTTGTACTTAAACATTCTGTTTTTACAGGGAAGCGGCGACTACGCAGACAATGTGCATGTTAAGGAATTCGAGAAGAACTATAAAACTGCCAGTGAACATGAATATGAGGTAAGTCGATATTTTCATTCAGTGCTCAATCAATATTAAATATGTTCTTCTGCATGCCTTGAGTATATAAAGGACATGTGAATCCCTTACCAGTCATCAACGTCATCTGCGCTCCTCTCAGAATATGCTCCTAACCGTCCCACGGTCTCGGTTGAGGCGTAGTGGAGACCGTGCTTTGTCTGTTGCGGCTCCTGCACTCTGCAATGTGTTACCATTATCTATAAAATCCTCGTCAAGCATGGACATTTTTAAAAAGGACTTGAAGACCTACTTATTTTATCAAGCTTTCGGCGTTTGTTAATTGTGAGGGACTGGCTGCATGATTTTCTTGATGTTATGTCTTGTTGTTATTTTATGTTTGCATGAATTTTAGAATTATTTATTATTTATGGACATCACTTTGGTCCATTTTAATGGTTTTGAAAGTGCTTCATAAATAAAATTTGAGTTGAGTTGAGTTGAGAATGCCTTTAATACCCATTGTTTTTATTTTTCAGAAAACTCATAACAAAGCAGTCGGAGAGACGATTATTCTCTTCCACTACCTCTTTGAATCCTGCAATGCAAGAATGTGACTCTGAAACTCTCCTCCGTAGTATTGACATCTATTTTTTTTTAAATATTCAAAGGATTATTTATTATGGACTTATTTATTTTGGATATTTATTGTATGCTCTATAGAGTTTTACGAATGGCATGGAAACTGTGCTTTCATGCTATGTGTTGTAAGGTCACACTTGTGGCTGCTGTTGTGACTGACTTGGGCTAAACATCCCAAGACAGACCACTACAAAGTAAATGCATTGTAAAAGCATTTTTAACAAACCAGTTTAAAAAATATTAATATAATGTATTTTGCAATATATTAATTTATCTTTCCCCATACAAGAGATATGTTTGTTTGTTTTAAAATAAAGCAATTTTATTTCCCTTAAGCTTGTTTCGGATTATTTTTTACAACAGCCATGTACAACATTTGTTTTAACATCATAAAGGGTTAGTCAGAACAACCCAATCCCATACAGTGATAGTTTAACTCATGATTTCATCATACTTCCTTATAGACCAATTTGGAGTAGACTTCACAGTTACGTCACTTGCAGCTGCGCTCACATTGTGGTGGCAGAAAAACACTGGTAACAAGTGGAAGGAAATACAAGGAATAAGAGACAAAATGTATTGCTGTGCCTTTGGATGTCAGAATCGGAATGCAAATCATCTTTTATAGAATACTGTCATCAAAGACACCATTTAAAGCATAACGCAGACATTTAAACAGACAGACTATGGATGAAACCTATGATTACCCTACTTTTAAAGCATACATTTTATTTAAACAATAGGTCTACATAATATTCACATATGCAGTTCATAGGTGACATATTGAATTAGCCCTACAGTTACAGCATGAAATAACCTACTATTTAACATTTTACATAACACTTACCTGTTTTATCTCACAATTCTGACTTTTTTCTCGCAAATGCAAGTTTATATCTCCTAGTTTGGACTTTATAACTCGATTTAACTCAACAATTGCGAGTTTGTCCATTCTGAGGGAAAAAAGACAGAAGTGTTTGATATAAACTCATGATTCTGAGCCGAGGGGCGAAAAAAAGAGAATGACAAGTTGATTTTTTTAAAATCAGATTTGTGATATAATCTTGGAATTGCGAGGGGAAACAGTCAGAATTTTGAAATATAAACTGAAAATTCTTTTTTTTTTAAAAATGTTTTTTATTCCATGGCTTCCATAGACTACTACTTTAAAACTGTAATTTTCTGCCAATAGATAGGCTCCGCCCACAAAAAACATCACTGTTTGCAATTGGTCTATAGGTGCGTTAAAGGGTGTTTTGAAACCCCCCTATTGAAAAAGACTGGATAACAATATCAACAAGATCAGATATTTGATTTTGAACATAAAATATAAATAAAATATTATTTGACATTTTATTGACTGTTAACACCTTTAAATTGTTCAAATTAAAATGAATGAAATTGAAATGTATCGATGTGATGAAAAAATCTGGTGACGTCAACTCCGCCGACATAGCAGGGTGTATTGCCCAAAACTCACCTAATTGCATTAAAGAAAATCCTGTCATCGTTCTTCACCCTCAAGTTGCAGAGATTAATTTCTTTCTTCTGCCAAACACAAAAGAAGGAAAACCATTGCCACCCGTGTGCCACCCCAGATTTATCCCAGGATAAAATATAAATGTAAGCAGTGTTTTTACCCAATTAACAGCTGCGCTTTAATGTGATGACATTTAAAAAAAAATATGTACCGTGAAAAAATGGCAAGAAAACACGGCTGCTCATGGAGTTTTCTTAAAATTTAAAATAGCTTGCAGGTTAGGAGGTTGCTATGTGGTTTCTTGCGTGTTCTGGCCTTCCGTTATGCCTACAGACATTCCTACTTCTGTTAAGAACTTGATGAACTAAACCTGTGATTTATATATCATCCAAGTAGCCTACATAACCTCTTTATGTTGGCTTTATATGGTAGACCTATTCTAACGAGTTTAGAGACATTACAATGTGTTGAGTGTTTAATAGACAGTGTCTTGGTGCCCTGGATATTGATATTTTGTTATTAAGGGTCCAAGCACCAAAGGTGAATTTACTCTGCAATAAATTTATGATGCAAATTCTAAACTAACAGACATTTCAACTAAAAGATGACGATATATTCATGTTATCCACTAGAGGGAGCCAGATTCTTACTAGAGGGACACAGGATAAGGAACCTTTTAATCCCGATCTTGTTCTATTAGTTGCCATCTCTTTGAATGCAAATAAATGCAGAGATTTAGTCCATTTGTATAATTATGATGTACTGACAGTATAGTTTTATATAATTAGTGTACAGAAATGTAGATCATTAAATATTTAATTTTTATAGACCCTTAATAAAACATTTTTATAAGTTGCCAGACATGATTAAATATATTGCTATCCATTTAAAATGAAGTTAACATAGGCCTATATTATACAATTTTTAATTATTATTTTACACTTATTTACTATTGTGGTATGAATAATAAAACAAACACTTAGCACTATTATACATAATTATAGAACTAAATGAAAAGAGCCTTGAGATAAATGCTTCAGATGAAGTTTTGAGCTGCAAATATCTTCACATTCATTTGAAATTGACATCCTATGACATGCAATTTGCCTAATTATAAAATGTTGAATAGAATTCCACACTTACTCCACATATATTATGATCACATAGCTTATGACAGTAAACAAGTTTAGAGGGCTATTTCTGACTTCTCCTTTAAACAGTAAGAGGGAGCGATTTCTTTTGAAAGTCAGTTGCCCTTTTTGACAGCTGTGTGTTGCTGTAACCTGTTTCATCAAACCCTAACTTTCAATGAGGATTCAAGTTGGACTTTCCTGTAAAAACTACATTATGAGATTAATTTCAGTTAGATCACTAATCATGCACATGGATAATTGGTGCTTGGACCCTGATGATTGCTGCTTGTGGCTATATTTTGTTTTTAATTGTCGTATAGATGTTGTATAGATACACTCTAGACTAAATATTGATAATTGAATGCTTGTTTACTTTGGTGCTTCCAGAGCCTTTCCTCACAGTCCTCATGCCACCTCCTTGCCATCCTAAACATACTTTTCTAGATCCGGTGCAGTACTTACATGTTCTGGATATGAAGTTGGATCACGAACAGTTGGAATTGATCGATCTTTTAGAATAGGCTTGTTTGAGATGTATCGGCGCTGCGCAGACCGATCAGCATATGACATCAAAGTACCGCGAGAGCGATTGGAGAGCAGACGACTCTTTATGCTTTTGAATCGCTCTCGCGGTACTTTGATGTCATACACCGATCGGCGCAGCGCTGATGCATCTCGAACAAGCCTAATTAAATTCGCTGTGTGACATTCTCCAGTTTTGTTACTGGAGTATCCAACGCACAAGATGTAAAGGCTCCGCCCTCTTCTGGAAGGGGGCGGGGAGCAGCAGCTCATTTGCATTTAAAGAGACACACACGAAAACAGCATGTTTTTGTTCCCACCCAAAAAGGGTCATTTTGGTCAAGGTATAATAAATGATCTGTGGGGTGTTTTGAGCTGAAACTTCACAGACACATTCTGGGGACACCTGAGACTTAAATTACATCTTGTAAAAAGGGGCATAATAGGTTTAAAGAATGTAACGAAACAGTTAATGGTCCCCATTGACTATATTATTTTTATTTTTCTCCATACTATGTAAGTCAGTGGGGTCCATTAATTGTTCGGTTACCCTGTTTGGAACAGAACTGTTCTGGACAACTAGTTGTCAGTCACGTCATACAGTGTGAGTGTACCGCACCGCTCTGCATGTACACATCTAGCCTGTTGCGGGTTTTCATGTGTGGTTTCGGTAACTTACAAAGACGCAGATATGAGTTGTGTGTCACAAACAGAATGTGGCTTGACTTCAGTTGGACATTCATACAGACCGTATTCAAGCCTCTATTGTAAGCTGCTGTGTGAACAAGACATTTTGAGACTCACAAATTTTGTAAATTTGTCAGTCCAAGTGGACGTGAATTTCATATTCCACGGTCAACTGTAAGTGGTATTATTGGAAAGTGGAAGAATTTAGGAACAGCAGCAACTCAGCCACTAAAGCAGAAGACCACTTAAATTCACAGAGTGGGGTCACTGAGTGCTGAGGCACATGGTAGTGTTGTAGTCAAGACCACCTAGACCAAGTTAAGAACAAGACCAGAGAAGTGTGAAACCAAGTCAAGACCAAGACCAGACTAAATTCATCTGAAATATCCTCATTTATTGCCTGAGAAATGTCTTATATTTAATCAATAAATACAATAAGACAGTTTATAGAGCTGTTACTAATCAAATCAGTACCGCCGCTCCCTATACACAGAGTACGCAGTTTGCGTAGGGCACCAACTCCCGGGGGGACCCATCCCAGTTGCTCAAAAAAACTACAAAACTTTCGTTCTATATTAATATGAACATATACATATACATAAATAAAAATCTAAACATGAACATATATTATTTATATATAATTATAATAATGCATTTTATGATGAACGCAGTAGGCAGTATAAGCACACGTGACGTGCCATTCTCGCATCTGCGCCTGCGCTCGCTCTCACCTCATGTTTGCGGCTGATACAATTGATTATCAAATGAAATAAGTAACAACAAAATTCATCTTTGCACTGCAGAGGTGGCACAGAAGTTGCATCTGAATTGGTACAATTACAACTACATAAATATTGTTGAGATCAATGTTTTAAAAATGCTATTTTTAATATAGAAATATGATAGAAAAATGAAATGATACTTTTAAAGGGGTCATATGACGTTGCTAAAAAAGAACATTATTTTGTGTATTTGGTGTAATGAAATGTGTTTATGCGGTTTAAGGTTCAAAAAACACATTATTTTCCACATACTATACATTATTGTTTCTCCTCTATGCAAATGAGGCATTTGTAGCATCCAGTGGGGACATAATTACTGATTATAATGACTTATACTGTCTTTTTACGCGTTGCATTGCATCACGCCGCGTAAACATAAAACCATGTCTGCATTTGTGATCGGAGAAGTGACAAACAACAAGCACTGCTCTACACTGCTCAAAACTCACGTTTGAATAGTCTGTGACAAAACCTTTAAATATGAAAACGTACTTACAGGCTGTGAGTCAGCATTATTTGTCAGAACACCGGCATTGTAGGCTACTCTCCCAGAAAAATGCGTTGCACACATCTGAATATTTGGTTTGAACTGTTCTGGAACAGTGTTGTAAATACAACTTAACCACTGATTTCTAGTTGTGTCCTCTTTTGGAAGGCCAAACAAAGTAGTTTTGCTTTCACAATGAAACACACAGCGTCTCCAAGACATGGCGGCGGTGGTAACAATACTACAGCGAGAATCAAAGTTACGGCTTCTTTCTTTGCGTGAACATTTGGGCGGTGTTATGCAAATCTTTCCACACAGTGACGTAGACATGTGGGGGCATGTTAGAACGAGGCGTTTTAGGAGGGCGTGGACGAGTCTTAAAATTTATAAAGAATATCTCTTTGGGTTTGTGACTTTAGTCTTTGCAACTTTAGGGATCTTATCTATTCACGAACAGCTTGTAACACTCCAAAGAGAAAGGAAAACTTGAAATCGCATCATATGACCCCTTTAAAAATGACACTAAAACCACCAGTAGGCTAGGTGGTGGCAAATCGCTTAATGAGTCACAGAATCATTCATTCAACCGATTTGCTTTTGTGATAGGTTATTGCTTATACTTATAATATACAGTATGTTATAATTAGGGGTGTAATGGTACACAAACATGACAGTTCAGTACGTACCCCAGTTTTGAGCGACGTCACAGTTCGGTATAGTTTCGGTACAGCAGGGGGGAAAAACTAAACATAAAATTGCTTTTTTAAATAGTGGTTAACAGAACAAATTGCTCTTTTTGTCAAATAAATTCAATTATAATTCAAATTTTCTTAGGGATAAAAAAAATCAACCTCAGCTCATGCTCTAAACTATAGGGAGCCCTTTTACATTACTATAAGGTTACAATTAAGAACAGAGCCCAAACCTAAATTCAGTTAGTATTTGTTTTGAAATATAATAATCAACACTCAGATTACAAAATTGTATGCAAACACGTAAATTGCACATAATGCAGTTCTTAAATGAACTTCTAAATTATAAAAATGTATATTTGTTGTTGAAATATAATCATTTACACAGTGGCTGTCATAACTTGTTTCATAACAGATTTATTTAAACATACATTAAATAAGACATCACTAACAGGTAAAGTAAAATATAATCTATATATATAATCTAATATTTTGCAAAATGCTCTTCTCTAGACTTAATTTCTCTAGCGAACTAACAAGCTGTGGACATTGATGACTTGCCCGAGGTAAATGAAATGCTACCTGACATTTTGTTTACAAGCTGTTCTATTGGCGTCTTTCTGCGGTTGAAACACTGATTGAGCGATTACATGAGACATGAGATGTTCATTCATGTTTATTTCATATTAAACCTAGATCTCATACTAGTACTTTTTTTGCAATAATATCTTGAAATCTTTGACACAATTCCCTATAAAATTCTGAACCAGCGCAACAGTCTCAAAAGAACCAAGACCGGAGACTACTGGTGCGTTCAAGTCATGTCGGATAGATCGTATTTACCGTAATTACTTGTCAACTCGTAAGTACGAACGTCCCAGGAGGACTTGAACGCAGCATAAGACTGGTCCCGAGAACTACAATACTAGCACATGGTGCATAAAAGTTGCCAATGCTCTGGTGATTACATAGCTGAAGAGTTCCAAACGTCCACTGGTATTAATATCATCGCAAAAACTGTGTGGAGGGAGCTTCATGGAATGGTTTTCCGTGGCCGAGCACAATTCCATGACCAAGTACAATGCCAAGCGTCGGATGGAATGGTTCAAAACACTCCACTACTGGACTCTGGAGCAGTGGAAATCTGTTTTGTGGTGTGAAGAATCATGCTACTCTGCTTGGCTTAGGCTGATGGGCAAGTCTGTGTTTGGCGGATTCCAAGAGAATGTTACCTGCATTACCGCACTGTGCCAACTCTAAAGTTTGGTGGAGCAGGGATAATGGTGTGGGGCAAGTCTGTGTTTGGCGGATTCCAAGAGAATGTTACCTGCATTACCGCACTGTGCCAACTCTAAAGTTTGGTGGAGCAGGGATAATGGTGTGGGGCTGTTTTTCAGGGGTTGGGCTAGGCTCCTTACTTCCAGTGAAGGGAAATTATAACATAGACATTTTGGACAATGCTATGCTTCCAACTTTGTGGGAACAATTTGGGGAAGACCCTTTTCTATAATAGCAAGGTCCATAAAGACATGGTTGGATGAGTTTGGTGTGGAAGAACTTGACTGGCCCGCACAGAACCCCGACCTCAACCCCATCGAACACCTTTGGGATGAACTGCAACAGAGATTGTGAGCCAGGGCTTCTTGTCCAACATCAGTGCCTGACCTCACAAATGCTCTACTGGATGAATAAGCAACAATTCCCAGAGAAAAACTCCAAAGTCTTGTGGAAAGCCTTCCAAGAAGAGTGAAAGCTGTTATAGCTCCAAAAGGGGGACCGACTTCGTATTAATGTCTATGCATTTAGAATGCAATTTCATTAAAGTCCCTGTTGGGCATACTTTTGTCCATATATTGTATGTAACATTCTTAAGGTGAACAAGTGAACATATTACAAGAGGAACACGTTTGATTAAAGATTTCATGGCCGATAAAATAACATTTATGGACATTTGTGCATTTAAATAAAAAAAAATTAAGAATTGTGATGAGTTACATGCATTAACAAAAAACAAAATCTATTTATTAATAGCAAAACTGATGTAGAAGTAGCAATTTGTGATTGGCCATTTATTTTTAGCGTAGTATTAAATAATACATACACACATTTTAATAGTCAATTGTCTGAACAATACCCACTTTGCATGTGCACAATGTGTATACTGTAACTGCCAAAAATCCGTTCCCACGGCTATGTACTACCCTCTTTTCTGCAGGTCTGAGGTGTTGTGAAATTCCCAGGAAGTGCTCCACTGTTGGATACTCCATCACAGACAGTAATGCCTCCTTAGAGAGAACATTTCAAAACCATAACGTGACAACTGTGAAGGGTAAATGCACGAAAAATGGTGAAATGCACAGGATAATGAAAGGCTTGGGAATTTTCAGGTTCATGTTTCCTTGTGTGTATTGTGTAACATGTTTAACATACACACACAGACAGACAAAAGCGAAAGTTTCCAAAAATAACACATATATACAGTATAATGCAAGTTTGAATGGTTCAACCGGCCGGGCTATTTTTAACTTTCACCTCTGATACTATCAGATCTTGTGGTTGAAGATCACTTGTGGCCAGTATTGCCACAAGTGATATTGGGAAGCTTATTTCCCTTTCATTCATAGTGAATCAGCATGACACAGTTCATCTGAGTCAAGTTAAATTTAGTCTAGCAGACTTGATCAAACTAGTGGTCTTCCAATAAACACGTTGTTAACATTGAACTTCCTCTCGCACCCTCTGACTCAAATGTTCATTGTAACGGTTCAACGGTGGCAGCTCTTGAGAACGCTTTCTGGGTCAGGTTAAGTTCTTTGCTGAGTTTTGTATGTGCTGACCTGGTTTGAGAAGGTGGTTAAGTCCTTTGGAAGAGGGGGTTATACTTTGTCATGGTAAAACATGTTTCGGTAAATGTCAACGATCACGTAAGTTATTAGTAACCTCTGCTCTAAATTTGCAGGGGGACTTGAGAAAATATTTTTACATTTATTTAACTTTTTGTTTGGGATGAATGCATGTCTAACATCATTTTAAATCATTTTAGTTTTTAAAACAATGAATGATGGGACATTCTGTGGCCTTCAAATAGTGTAAGTTTGTCCAACTTACAAATTTAAACTAAATATACTGCATAATGTTGTTTAGTTAATCTGTAATTAACTAAACATCAGATTAACTAAACATTATGCAGTATATTAGTTAAAATTATATATATATATATATATATATATATATATAT
>NW_015643253.1:1572330-1573374 GCF_001515625.1 Sinocyclocheilus rhinocerous | reverse complement strand
TATATATATATATATATATATATATATATTTTTTTTTTAACAAATAAACTAAGAATATTTAATTATTTTATAACACTGACATCATCATTTTAATGCTCTGTATGGTTAAAAAATTCTCACAGTATTTTTCCAATAGCTAAACAGTTTCAAGATACAGTTCACTATTTACTTCAAAGGAAATGCTGTAGGTTTGAATGCATCGCAACACATTTTATGGTCTCGCAACCTAGATTTCATCGTCCAGTAATCGATATGCAGGAGGCTTTCGTCTCTAGAATACAAAACCACATAGGCCAACAGGTGACTGAACCCACAAGGAAAAATGAGGGCCAAGCCAGCATGCAATCCTCAGCATTTGAGGTTAAAAAGAAACTCCGTCATGAATGTGGAAATTTTTTTTTGACAAATGATGGAGCTATAAAAGCTATGATTGTCAGTGGTTGTTTTAAACACACTGAGCTACTGTACAGACTGTACGCTACGTTTCAACCCTCTCTGAAACCGAACCAGGATGCGGATTGTAGCCTTGCTCGCCCTCTGCACTGTCCTGTGCTGCTCTCAAGGCCACAAGCAGGAAGAGTGCTTGAACCTGCATATCACTCCACCTATGATCAAAGACATGATGGAGACTTCAGAACTCATCCAGAAATCTCTACCTGTAAGTATCCAAATTCATACATGGAGCCCAATTACAATATGTACATTTAATAAGGTGACATGCATAACAAATGTTCTTTTGTTGTTGCAGAGGGACAATGCACCCTTCCACCGAATATTAGGAAAACTTAAAAAGTGCTCCAAGGTAAGATAATAATTATGCATTATTTACCTTTATACCTGAACTTAAACAGTAACTGAAATTTTAAGCTTTTTAAATAATTTTTTAAGTATTTATTTAGAAAAAAAAAATATATATATATATGTGTGTGTGTTTTAAATATAATTATTTAAAATGATACAGTTATAT
Source organism: Sinocyclocheilus rhinocerous (assembly GCF_001515625.1). Taxonomy (NCBI): domain Eukaryota; kingdom Metazoa; phylum Chordata; class Actinopteri; order Cypriniformes; family Cyprinidae; genus Sinocyclocheilus; species Sinocyclocheilus rhinocerous. The sequence continues at coordinate 1,572,407 of NW_015643253.1, read as the reverse complement.
ATATATATATATATATATACACACATAATTATTTAAAATTATACAATTTATCAAAATTACTTGTAATAAAAAAAAAC
>NW_015643253.1:1539188-1572249 GCF_001515625.1 Sinocyclocheilus rhinocerous | reverse complement strand
TATATATATATATATACACATATATATATATACATATATATAGGTTTGTGGGGCATGTTGTCACACTATATGGAGTAAGTCACAATGAGAACCTGCTCTAAAAGTAAAATTTTACTTGTGAAAGAAAAAATTGATAAAGAAACATGTGAAATCATCAAACCAACAGCAATCAATGACTTAATAAGTGAACAATTAATATACAGCCTAGTATTACAAATGTGACAACTTGCCCAAACCTCACTTTTGACTCTTTGTGCCCTTGTGACAACTAGCCCCGGCGGTCTCCCCTATACATCTGTCATTTAAAATAACAAAAATCTGTTTTGGCAAAATCAAATAAACTGATGTGCTACCTCCTTACAGAAACTGAATGTCGCTGACTTCAAACGCATCTTGGAAATCTATGATGAACATGTATTCCAGAAGCTGTGGAAGAACAACTCTCATCAACTGCCAAAAATGTTTACGGATTCTTTTGTAAGGCTGAAGGACATGATGGAGATCTGTGTAAGACATTAACATCTATCACTTTGTACAGTCAATATACTTGTTAAGTTATTGAAACTACAAGTTAATGGTGGGAACTAGCAACAGATGATTTACGTTTCCATACACAGACAACCATTTTCATGCATTTTCATTTTTAAACTGATTTATTTTTCCTTGACACAGGAGACTAAAGGCAAACAAACTCTGTCACTCTGCGCAAGAGAGAATCTTAAAACAATCGAGGACACAATTAAGATGGTAAGATATATTCATTTACATTATCTGTTTGCAGCCTCAGCTTTATATGAAGTTAACTTGGCTTAGTTTAAGTGTGCTTATTGTTGTTATGCCGATTTTCAGTGGCCAATGGCAGTACCGATAACTTTAGTTGGGTGGCTGGATAATACAGTCTGGTAAAAGTGATCGAGATTATAACACATAAACTCATTTAAGTTAAACTTAAACTTTTTGTCAACAACTTTTTTTTCAATGCTAACTCAAAATTCACATTAAAAATATTTGTAAATCAGAGCTGTTTCTAGATCAGCCAAGTGGGCACAGTCTCAGCCAATGTTAAGCAACTCAAAATTATCATATATAAGGTAATATATATATATAGAGAGAGAGAGAAATTTTTATAGAATTTTTTTTATTTCTTTTTTGTCTTTTTTATACTTCATATTTTTGCTGTCAAGATGACTACATCTTTTAAAATAACAGATAATTTGAACTTTTTATGACAAGACAATACTAGTTCAGGTTATAAAATGTCATGTAGAGTGAAATGTAGAGCAGAAAATATTTTCCTTTTTCTTTATCAGAATATTCATCACTAACTCAGAAGCTTATCATCTCTTTTTATGCCCATTACATTATGTTTTATGAGTAACCATCTCTGTTTTTCATTCACAGCTGCAACCAAAGGGTCTCCTTAAAGCACAGAGTGAGTTTCGCCATGTTCTGGTCTGGATCAGTATTGCCATGGATAAAAGTAGAACGCATGAGATCCACTAGCTCTCCACACTGGCACAGAAGAATCAGGATTCAATAGGGAAGCAAATACATTTCTACACACCCATCCACAGTCAGACAAACACATTCTGCAGTTGAGTAACCAGGTTCAAATTAACACAAATACCATAAAAACAGTGACTTGAGTCATATAAAAAAAACACTATCACTTCCTCCATCAATAATCAACAGACAGCTTTCAGAGAAATTTGTTTGACTTCCAGACTACACCAGCCATCAAGTCACATCCTGTAAGACCTCACTGAATAACAAGTCAAATTCTAGTTTAATTTAACAAATCTCAGGGAAACCAAGGCAATTTTTCCACATAGCAAATAGACCCAGTGCTTACATGCATTGGTTAGACAAGCCTAACCTTGCCTAATTACTAATCTTTTGCATCATTTTGGTAACTTGCCATTATGAACAAAAATATTTATGCTTATTAATATAAAATGCATTATAGTTTAAAGGATACAGAGTAATATAGAATAATTGAAGGCATATTTATGACTTTTTATGTGTGTGTGTGTTATTTTTCAAATCCATAATTTATTTTTTATTTGTATTTTTGTTTATATTTGTAATTCATTTGAGCAGTTTGAATGGTTGAAGTGGAAATGAGAGTTATTTTAATCTAAAATATATAATATTTATTTTATTAAGTTATGATCAGACATTAACCGTAGGCCTCATTCTCTCTGTGAGTAATTATTCTTTGTCAGTGTCATAAATGAACAAGATTAGCCATGTTTGAATTTGATATTTGAATGTACATTGATACCTTTGATGTTAAATTGTCTGTGAACCTTGAAAGTGAATAAAGTTTAAATCAAACCGAGAGGTTGCTATTGTGTTTGTCTCTTTTCAAAGCTTTTCAATGGCACTCCGGTATAGAATGTAAATGATATAGCACTGATCAAGCTCTCTCACACCATGGGTGGTATTAGGTTGCCTCTAATTACGGTTCAGGATGCTAAATGTGACTAACTTCACATGGAAAATACAGTAGCAAGGCACTGCACATAGGAAAGGCACACTCAGCACATAAGAAGAACGCTTCATGACTAATGACACTGTATTATTTGCCCACTGACTTTATTTAGTCTTTTTCTATCACTAAACAATACGGTTGTGATAAAAGTAAATCCATCATGAAGGTGACAGTATCTGTAGGCAGGTCTGTCTACCATCTGATACTAACAAAAAAGTTGTCATGTTGCCATAGCTACCTCTTCAGGCGAACACAAGCATTTATTTAGAACAAAATATACATTTGACTAAACCTAAACATAAAAATGTCAAAATTATGCTAAATGATTATATGATTCAAAACTCTTAATAAGAGCATATATTTTTCTTAAAAATATGAATAATGTAATGTCACTGGATCTGATACTAGTTCAACAGGTGTGACAGCGCTGCAGACTGCACTATTTCTTTTCATTGGCTCCCTCTAGTGGCTCATATTTAGGTATCGCACTTTCTACCGCAGTGAAACATTTGCCAACTTTGGGAAGCACAGTCTGTGCACGCAAAACACTTAATATGCTAATTTGAGCTCGATAATAATCAAATTCAAAAGTTTATAATATATTCCTATTAAAAAATAATAATAAAATCGTTTTTTGAAAATATTAAAGACTTGTATTTTTAGCCATAAACCTTTTATTTTTATTTATTTATTTTTAAACAAATGTATTCAATCCTACGGCAAACTCTACCATCACTGTCACTGTACACAGCTGCAGTTCCTGGAAGTCGTAGCACCATGAAACTCGACCACAAACGTCTCTCTCACATCGCCACCGAACAACCCAACCTATGCTCAGTTCTGGTGCAACGAAAGGGCGCGGGGCATGCATGTGCATGCACACACACAAACACAAACACTTAGATGCACAAATAAACTCAACTTTCTCTCTCACTATTGTTTTACTTAGCCACACAAGCACCAGTAAGCAACTGCTGCAAATGCTGGTTACATCAAAACTGCAAGCTTGGAGTTTCAAGAGGTTAGGAAATTTTGATTTTACTCACAGCAACCAGTCAAGTCCTTCTAGTTAAACACATTTGCCTGTTAGAAGCATTAATTAAAACATAGTTCACACAAAAATGAAAACTGTCATCATTAACTCAACCTCATGCTGTTGTGAAACAACAAAAAAGTGATACTTAGAAGAAGGCCAAGCTGCATATGGTTATAAAATTTCATGATGGTGAATAAATTATGACATACATTATTTTATTTTTGGGTGAACTGTCACTTTAAGTTTTAATAAAATAAAATAATAAATAATTACACAAACGAGGCTGTAAGCTTCGTAGTAATAATGTGTTTTTTGAACATTAAAGCATGTCAACATATTCTGTTACACCAAATACACCAAATAATTATCTTTAAAATGGCATCATATGACCCCTTTAAAGGAATACTTCACCCAGAAATGAAAATTCTGTCATCATTTACTCACCCTCCATTTGTTCTCAAATGTAGTCTTTTTTTCCCCTGCTGAATGCAGAAGAAGATATTTTGAAGAATGTTAGTAACCAAACTGTTGACGGTAGCCACTGACTTCCATAGAATGGAAAAAAATACTATGGAAGTCTATGGCTACCGTCAACTATTTGGTTACCAACATTCTTCAAAATATCTTCTTCTGCATTCAGCAGGGGAAAAAAAGACTACATTTGAGAACAAATGGAGGGTGAGTACATGATGACAGAATTTTCATTTCTGGTTGAAATATCCCTTTAATAAAGAGAAACAGGTGCAAAATAAATATTAAGCAAATGAAAAGTCATTATAAGAATCATATACATATCAAACCATTATAAAACACTACTTAATTTGCATATATTGAATGGAACTATTCTGCTTCCCCAGTAACTTTATCATAAACCTCATTTCACCATAAATGCTTACATAAATAATTGGAAAGTTGGGTAAATTGCCACCTCAAATCCTCCTCACAAAAAAGGAAAAAGGTGTGAGTGAGAAATCGGGTGAATTTTGACTCCAGTGCTCAGAAGCAGCAGCGCTAAGCAAGTGCCTGACCACAGCAAGCTCACTGGAAACTCACAGTTAAGCTTCTACGCAGATGGAGAGGCCGCAGAGGAAGCATTTAGTTCATTGACTCAGTGACTCAGTCAACAATACAGCTGAATCACTCTCTTTTCCAACATGGAGTGGAGACTGGAAGGCCCTCGACCAAATTCTTTTCGCTCATGGTTTGTTGTACTCGTCAAAGTTTTTTAAAAATATATACGAACAGGATCATATCCATTCATGGATAGCATAGAGTTAAATTACTTGGTAAAACCTCACAGTGACAGTTTCAGTCTATCTAGACATGCATATGGTAAAAGTTGGGGTCGGATGTGTATTGTGTGTCGCAGTCACAGAAATGCCCCCTTGTAATTCATTGTCTAAACTATTTGTAGTCCAGTTGTTGGCTGGTGGTTTTGGTAACACTTTAGAATACTGTTCCGTCACTAACAAGCGACTAATAAATTAATACAAAACAACACTCAGTTGTATGTGGTGGTTCACATTTTGTGAATCAAAAATGCCTTTTTCCTATACCTCACAGAGCTAGGCATTAGTAACAGCACTCAACATGTTAATCAGAGTTTCTTGGTAGTCAATACTAGTTACTAGAATTCATTAATGAAAGAATTATATATATAGTGTTACCACACTTTTTTTTTAAACCATGATCACTAAAACCACTAGCCAATTAGACCACAAATAGTTTCACCATTCAGTTCCCACTATACCAGTTAATAGTAGTTATTAGAATATGAATATTGTGTTATTAACATTCATGAAAGTGTGTTAACATTTTCACGGAACTAACTTTATTTTTCTGAGCCATTACTATACTTATAACCAGCTGGTCTCGAAGTGATTTTTAGTGGATGTTTAAATCAGAAGTTCAGTAACCACAGGTGTAGTTCATCACATTTACTACAGTATGAAAATAATTCACTTATAGTCGACAACCAGAAAATGTATTTTTTGTCTTCAATTTGAATAACACATCTTGTTTTATCATTTGAAACCTGATATATTTTACTTGTAAAGTGTGTAGTACTATTACTTGAACATAAACGACACTTGGTTTTGTATTTTGTTGTTTAAAGATTTTTAAGTGTAGCTGAAGTGTCTTTTTATGGCCTCTGAATATTTGGTTCAATGTTGTGCAGTGCCTGTGGGCCATTAAATGATAAGCAATCAGATAAAACTAAAAAAGGAAAATAGAGATGTAACAAAAATACATGCATATTTAAGAAATACCTATATTCACTCAAAAGCGTCATTTAGCTGGAGCAAGCTTACATGTACAGTAAGCCTATATTTAAGCCTACTGTAAATTAGTTTTATTTTATTTTTTTCAAGGAATGACTGTTACTTAAAAATGCAAGTATGTAACAGTTAGTTGCAACATCTGTTTACTTAATTAGAAGCGTTTACCCAGTGATGCCACCTGGTGATTCCAGATAGCATTTGCATTCTTTCAAATCTGTTCATCTCACTGTTAATCTGAGCATACCTATGCACAATTTAAACTACATGGTTTTAGGTAAAGTGACAGGCTCGATTAATATGATTTCTGAGGTTCAGATTCAGAGAACTGATGTTGCCACACCACAGTATGTTTGAGGGGGAATTCAGCTGAAAAACTGGCCACAGGCTGTAAAATGTAACACGCAAATCTTAAGCAAACCACGAATCAACCACCAATGCTATAAAAATGCATATGGGATCAAAAATACAAAACATGCATCATGCATCTTTTAGCAGTTTTGTAATAAGAAGGTCTTATGTAACAGAAACTCAGGTGCCCTTCAAAATCTAAACAAATACACGTGCAGGCATGCATTTATGAATGCATGTACATAAAGAGTCACAAAAAAATGTGGATGCATGTTTTACATACTCACCTACATCTACAAAAGAATCAAATACCATGCATTAAACTACAGGAATACCATCACATGTCGTGCGTATTTGAAACGTGAGATGGAAAAGATGGATGTAAAATCATAAAAAAAAGTCTGATATTACCAAAAATACCCAATGAATGCTCATTTTTGCAACATCATCATGTAAATCATGTATGTCTTAAAAATTCACAATTACAAGATAAATATTCGCCATTATGAGATACTAAGTCATAACTGATAAACCAAAATTATGACAAAAATAAGAAACTGAAATTGAGACACTAAGTCATAATTATGACCTAAAAACCTGAAATTACAACATAAAAAGCCATTTTGATTACGACTCATACTTTCTCATACTTTCAATTTTGACAGTTTCAACTTTTACTTCAATATCAACTTTTTATCTCATAATTGTGGTTTAATATGTCATAATTAGAATTGATCTCAGAATTTTGACTTTAACATGAAAATTATGAGTTTTTATGTCATAATTATAATTTACCAACGCATGTTTTTAAAAATGTATTTACTGCAGAAATGGGCTTCAGTACACGGGTACACAAATGCTATACTTGCATAACACAACAAGCAGGAAAAAGGATAGCCATTAGTTATTACAGTATATGTGATGGTGATCCAATTTTCAACTTGCTGAGTCATAGTTCATCTGAAAAGGCAGCAACCCAGTTTCTTGAAGGCTTGCAACCATGGAAATGTTCAATAAACAACAGTCATATGAATCCTTATGAAAGCTGCCCATTGGGTATGGGGTTGGGTAAAAGCAGGATATCTCCGGAATAAAGGAAACGTTTTTTAGAAAATTATGCCACAGAAACACCAAAACCAGATGGGCATCCCCTGCCACCATCATGTCATTGCTCTTCTTAAGTTGTGCACCTATATAAACCCACAGCCCCATCCTCGTCAAAATCACTCACCTGCTGACTAGCGTCACATTCGGGCACCGTGTTTACAGCTGTGTGTTTAGCAAAAAAATGCATTCTTTGCTTAACATCGTGCACTTGATATGTGCATTTCTCTTAATAGTGTCTCCTCAAGGAATCGACGGAGCCAGACTTCCACGGTCCCAAAATGACAAAGAGCAAATGCTGAAGAAAGTAAAAGAAAAACTCCAACCTCTGCAAAAGCATTATGTAAGTGATGTTTATTGGCAACTTCTGCAGTGACTTTAAACATGTTTGTGCAAGCATAGAACACTTTATGCCTCAGTTTGGTATTGCAGTATGGTGATGCTAGTATAAGATGGACAACACGGCTATGGAGCAATGCAATTAATTTATGAAAAACACTCTTTTATGTCTGCTTTTTAGCATACAACTGGCATGGAATGGTTTGGAAAGTCTGTTTTTGTTTCTCATCTGCACCAGCTGAATGTAAGTATTTAAACCGTCGTTACTGTTGCTAATGCTAAATCTGAAAAAAAAAATAAAAAATGCTAACGATACTTATTTCTTTTAGTCCAAGGCTTCCTGCACTTGTCAGTCTCTGCTGCTTGATAGAATGTTGAACATCTCTGAAACAATTTTCCAAGACATGAGGGGGAAAGCTGAGAATGAAGACACGAAAACCAGCCTAAAAGATATAATGACTGAGGTGAAAATGCTGAGACACAAGTACAGTGAAGAACAGAAAGTATGGAGGGAGCTTCAGGACATTCACTCAATCGAGGTACAAATAAAGAGTATAAAAGTTGTCCATAAATGTTGTGCTGATTGCCAAGATTATAATTTCTAGTTGATACTGTATGTAACCAGTGTTGGGGTGTAATGCATTACAAGTTATGTAATCAGATTTCTTTTTTCAAGTAACTAGTAAAGTAATGCATTACTTTTAAAATTACAATTAAATATCTGAGTTACTTTTTCAAATAAGTAACGCAAGTTACTTTGTTTTTACATTTATTCACTGATACCTCTCCTGTCCCAGTGTTGAGAGAAATCGGGAATGAGGTGCAGAGGCACTTCCTTCAGCTGGAGGCTTATTAAATTTCACTTTTGGTGTGAAAGGGCCTTTACAGTTGCCAAAAATATAACGTTGGGCTTTTTGTTATTAGAAAACAAGCAAGAAAGCCCAGCCCAGGTGACAAAAAGTAAAGCGAAAGTAACGTAATGCATTATTTTCCATAAAGAGTAACTAAGTAACGCAATTAATTGCTTTTTAATGGAGCAATGCAATATTGTAATGCATTACTTTTAAAAGTAACTTTCCCCAACACTGTCTGTAACTAAAGTTAAATGTTGGTTATGATATATGATTTATATGTTTGTTCTCAACCAGGTGAAAAATGGCACAATCCAGAAAGGAGTACTAAATTCCTTTCTCATTTTGTATGATCTGGCCTTCTGAGGAAGACCAACAGAAACAATCTCCAGGACAAGAATCATCTTAATTTCTCTGGCTGCATAGTCAATTATTTAAATTATTATTATTTATTATCACACTGGCCTGATGAAACAAATTAAATTACAAGTTTTGCATTAATTTATGTCTTGTGTGATCATTTATAAAATGCACATACAAAAAGATGTTTATAAAAGTTTTGAAGTTTAATAAATAAATAAATAAATAAATAAAGATGTCATTTAAAAGCTGGCTGCCTAAGATGAAAGTCTTGCATAAACTAGTATAAAAATGACAAAATTGTCAAAACATATTTAATTCAAGAAAGCGATAGCCATTACCGATGGGAAACTTTGACATCAGTTCTCCTTTTGGAGTCCTTGTCGATACTTATTTCTTTTAGTCCAAGGCTTCCTGCACTTGTCAGTCTCTGCTGCTTGATAGAATGTTGAACATCACTGAAATAGTTTTGCAAGACATGAGAGGGAAAGCTGAGAATGAAGAAACGAAAACCAGCCTAACAGATGTAATGACTGAGGTGAAAATGCTGAGACACAAGTACAGTGAAGAACAGAAAGTATGGAGGGAGCTTCAGGACATTCACTCAATCGAGGTACAAATAAAGAGTATAAAAGTTGTCCATAAATGTTGTGCTGATTGCCAAGATTATAATTTCTAGTTGATACTGTATGTAACCAGTGTTGGGGTGTAATGCATTACAAGTTATGTAATCAGATTTCTTTTTTCAAGTAACTAGTAAAGTAATGCATTACTTTTAAAATTACAATTAAATATCTGAGTTACTTTTTCAAATAAGTAACGCAAGTTACTTTGTTTTTACATTTATTCACTGATACCTCTCCTGTCCCAGTGTTGAGAGAAATCGGGAATGAGGTGCAGAGGCACTTCCTTCAGCTGGAGGCTTATTAAATTTCACTTTTGGTGTGAAAGGGCCTTTACAGTTGCCAAAAATATAACGTTGGGCTTTTTGTTATTAGAAAACAAGCAAGAAAGCCCAGCCCAGGTGACAAAAAGTAAAGCGAAAGTAACGTAATGCATTATTTTCCATAAAGAGTAACTAAGTAACGCAATTAATTGCTTTTTAATGGAGCAATGCAATATTGTAATGCATTACTTTTAAAAGTAACTTTCCCCAACACTGTCTGTAACTAAAGTTAAATGTTGGTTATGATATATGATTTATATATTTGTTCTCAACCAGGTGAAAAATGGCACAATCCAGAAAGGAGTACTAAATTCCTTTCTCATTTTGTATGATCTGGCCTTCTGAGGAAGACCAACAGAAACAATCTCCAGGACAAGAATCATCTTAATTTCTCTGGCTGCATAGTCAATTATTTAAATTATTATTATTTATTATCACACTGGCCTGATGAAACAAATTAAATTACAAGTTTTGCATTAATTTATGTCTTGTGTGATCATTTATAAAATGCACATACAAAAAGATGTTTATAAAAGTTTTGAAGTTTAATAAATAAATAAATAAATAAATAAAGATGTCATTTAAAAGCTGGCTGCCTAAGATGAAAGTCTTGCATAAACTAGTATAAAAATGACAAAATTGTCAAAACATATTTAATTCAAGAAAGCGATAGCCATTACCGATGGGAAACTTTGACATCAGTTCTCCTTTTGGAGTCCTTGTCAAATACAACATATACATAAAATAATCATCTAAGATACCCTTATATTTCCTATTTCTTTGTGCTCTGCAATGAAGAGGGGGCAGGGATATATTTGGAAGAGTGAGGGAATGGGAAACATCACTTTAGAGATTCAAACCTATATATCTCTCATATGGGAACCAAGACTTCAATGTGTCAAGCATGCATGCAAACTGCTGAACCAAGACTTTGATAATAACTTCACTTTGATCCTAATAACCTGCACTGCATTTAAGGTACACATTTTATCAGTTCACACCTTCCCTGGAAATCGAACCCACAACCTTGAAACCGTTTCAGCCAACTTACTACGTAGGAGTTTATAAAATGCACATACAAAAAGATGTTTATAAAAGTTTTGAAGTTTAATAAATAAATAAATAAATAAATAAAGATGTCATTTAAAAGCTGGCTGCCTAAGATGAAAGTCTTGCATAAACTAGTATAAAAATGACAAAATTGTCAAAACATATTTAATTCAAGAAAGCGATAGCCATTACCGATGGGAAACTTTGACATCAGTTCTCCTTTTGGAGTCCTTGTCAAATACAACATATACATAAAATAATCATCTAAGATACCTTTATATTTCCTATTTCTTTGTGCTCTGCAATGAAGAGGGGGCAGGGATATATTTGGAAGAGTGAGGGAATGGGAAACATCACTTTAGAGATTCAAACCTATATATCTCTCATATGGGAACCAAGACTTCAATGTGTCAAGCATGCATGCAAACTGCTGAACCAAGACTTTGATAATAACTTCACTTTGATCCTAATAACCTGCACTGCATTCAAGGTACACATTTTATCAGTTCACACCTTCCCTGGAAATCGAACCCACAACCTTGAAACCGTTTCCGCCAACTTACTACGTAGGAGAAACAGTTCCTGAAACTTGCACTGTACTGCACTGTATACACAATCCATCCCTCAGCATACTATGCACAACTTCATTTACATCTTCAACATGTTTTTAAGATTTTTGAGGTTCAGATTCAGAGAACTGATGTTTGTTGCTACACCACAGTATGTTTGAGGGGAAATTCAACTGAAAAGCTGGCCACAATCAGAAAGCTGTAGATTAAGCAAATCTATAGACAAAGGTATATACATCAGCACAAATTAACCACCAATGCAAAGTAATGCATATGGAATGAAAAGTACCAAAAGTATGCAGTATGTTTACATTATGCAGCATGCAGGATGGTTTTGGCAATAAGACTTTTTCAGTATGCTTGCATTTGGAGCACCAAATATACAAAGGTACGTATGCATACATATGCACTTTCACACATGTAAACAAACACTTGTGGTCAAATGCACATGCAACATATGCAGACATATGCAGTTACAGATATGCATGCAAACAATGCATATTAATTAATGGCAGATGGCAGTTAGATTTAGTTGTCAGATATAAAACCAGTTGAAACGACTGACAAGAAGTTTCATTTTCACACAAAAAATAATATCTGATGAAGACCCAACTTTCAGTTTGGTAATGACTAATTGCGTGCGCATGTTAACAAGCCCTCAACCCAGTTTCATGATTGTCCAAAAGTAGATTGCAAACTTGGCTATTCACAAAGGCCACTGTGTCTGGCCATACGAATCCTTTAGGTTAGTGCAGGGTTACTGCAACGTCATTTACTTAAGAGCATCACATCTCTGATTTAAAGGAAACCTTCATAGAAAAGTAGCCCACAGAAACCCCAAAAACCCAAGCGCATCCACTGCCGCCTTCATAGCGTTGCTCTTTTTAGGTTGTGCACTTATATAAACCCCCGGCCCCTTTCCGATCATCAACACTCACCTGCTGACTAGCATCAGGTCACAACGTCGTGTGTAAAGTCGCATGGTTCACAGCACTGAAACACAAACACAAAGAATGGATTCTTGGTTCAACATGTTGCTGCTGTGTGGACTTCTGTTAATAGCGTCTCTTCAGACAACCAACGCGTTCAGATTTCAACGGTCCAAAAGCGAAGAGAGCCACATGCTGAACACAAATATCCACAATCTTCAAGTGCGTTATGTAAGTGATGTCTACTGTCATGAACTTCTGCAGCGGGTTTGAAAGCAACTCAGTCTGTGTAAGCAAGATGACTTTAGATGCAACTCATAACTGGATGCTGTAGTTTGGTCTTGCAGCTAATATTAGCCAGAAGACCAGGTGATTCAGAAACCACATCTATTGCACGCTGAACTTTGTGACAGTTTGATCTTAGATTAGGGGTGAAGATTCACAAGAAACGCATAATATATTCACAACGGTCGCTATTTTGTGCCCACCTTCTTTAGAACACAAAAGGCCCAGAATGGTTTGGAAAGCACGTTTTTGTGTCTCATCTGGACCAGCTGAATGTAAGTTTTTACTGTGCAAAAATGCTGCAATTTAACGTTTTTTATGTTGAGCTAATGATACTTGTTTCTCTTAGTCCAAGGCTTCCTGCACTTGTCAGGCGCTGTTGCTCGAAAGAATGCTGAAAATCTATGAAGACATTTTCCAAGAAATGTTGAACAAATCTGATGATACAGAAGTGAAAGCCAATCTAAAATATGTTATGACTAAGGTGCACAATCTGAAACACAAGTACAGTGAAGAGCAGAAAGTATGGAGAGAGCTTCAGGACATTCACTCAGTCAAGGTAAACATGAAGAGAACAAAACTGTTGTTTTAAAGGACTTACCAAAATAGTCAAAAGCCGGTTTTGATATATGATATGATATCTGATACATATGTTTGTTCTCTCAAAGGTGGAAAATGGAACAATCCAAGGAGCATTAAATGATTTTCTCATGGTGTTTAATCGGGCCGACAAAGAAAAACCTAACAAGGTGCAATGAGAAGATCCAAAAGTCCTGTCTCCCATGTAGTAAACTAGTGTTTTGCTATGTATTAACCTATTTATTTATAAATTAAGTGGAAATAGTTATTTATTTATTTTTATTTTATAATGTACTCTACTACACCATAACACAAAGGAACTTAACTTAAAATCTAACTTATTCTCATCACAAGTATGTTTGCATCAATTACAGTGTACTGAAACGGTGAATGTTTTTAACTGTGGATTTGCTTGAAATATTTTGTCAGCTTCACTGGCTGAATGGGTAATTAAAATAAAACAAATTTTGCATTCATTTACGCCTTGGTTTGTTCAATAACAAACTTAACGATGTACATATTGTCATATTACACACACACAAACACCCTGCATGACGTTTGGACAGAGTTGACACTAGAAAGTCAGAGCCAGTCTGCAAAAATTGGCTAGTCGGAATTCAGAGAAAACTGCATAGTGTATGATGTGATTTTTTAGGTTCAGACTTTGATTCCATCCAATTTTAGAACACATATTTTCATTTGTCATGTGTCAACTATACGAGGCACATATATTTGTATGTTGTTGTGTTTGGAATGACTTGAAAGTCTGGTATTGTGTGATCCGAGACTTTAAGTGCATAGTGCTCAGTTTTTCTCTGTAACCTTTCAAAAAGTCGGCAAGTGTATGATGCCTGATGTTTCAGATTTAAAAAGTCATGTAGTGTATTCCAGCCTTAAATATTTGACACATTAAAGGGCCAGTGTCATACAAACAAGCTCTAAAATTTAGAAGAAAAATTTTATTGATTGTATGAACTGGAAAAATGGCCAAGCATCCCTATAGCCTACAGTAGAGCATGGCAGTATGGTCATGGGGTCAAATCCTAGGGAATGCATGAACTGATAAAGTAATGCAATGTACAGTATGTTGCTTTATATAACATCCCCCTCAAGTCTGAAAAATAATAATGGCAAGGACATGTTCTGTATATTTCCCAATACTGAATGTCTGGTTACATTCGCATATGGATGTTTAGTATGGGAAACTTGGATTTCACTTCAGTCTCTTGCTACATTTTAAGTCCTTGTCATTTTGGATGATAAGATTTGGATGAGAAACCTTTTACTTATCCTGGATCACTATAAACCATCCAACTTCCAGTACGATTAATTCTCTTTCTGGTTTATACTCAGAATATCAGTACATCTTTAACATGAGGTGCTTGTCTATATTTGGCAAAATATGGGTTTTTGAGCTGATGAATAATGTAAACGAAACGAAAAGAAAAAAATGACAAGTAAGCAGTTCATAGAAGGAATATCCTTTTTGGTTTCTACGTAGTCTGTATGATGTACAATGAGGAGTCTGGGGTAACACCTCATACAACCACAGCCGTGGAAAATCAACCACGCCGATGTCACTTAACTGGAAAATGCGACACACCTCCAACACTGAGGTCTGGAGTGTCTGAGTGACAGCCGATAGGAACTGAAATCATACTTTTCCGACTTTTTATTACGTATACGTGTAAATGTGGGATTTACTATCATTGATATTTACCATATTACCATAACGTAATTGTTTGGAGGACTTTAATCATGACAAAAAAGCAAGCTAAATGAAGTCAAGAGAAGACAAGCTTTTTTTAGATTTCAGATGGCCTTCCTCTATTCTTACCTAGATGTAGTATCACCTCAAGTGACCTAACAGGAAAAATGCCTTCTACCTCCTTGAAACTGTACCTGTCTCACACTACTCATCACTTCTGAGTCTGTCTTCCTCTCATTCTCTTTGTCATTCTCTCTCTTTCTCTGCGCGCAGGGCTGAGCTGATGAAGTGTTAAAACCTCAAACGCCGGTTTAAACTCCTGACGAGCAACAGCACAACTCAATTTTTCTGCAATCAGTCAAAAAGTCCTTCTTTATCTACATAATCTTTTTTTTAGCTCAATGTGTGATTCTGAAGAACTTCTAGTGAATGTGTTTCAGCCTACTTTTGTTAGTTTTTCCACCAACTGCATCTAAGAGAAAAACTACAAAAATGTCAAGGTTAATTACTCTTGAACTAAACACCACAAGCTTTACTCAATTAAAAAAAACATAAATATAAACTTATGATCTCCTAGCTGTCAGACTGAACAAAAGAGTTGAGTGGACAGTTTATTGCATATCAATGCATGTAGAAGCTGAAAAAGAAATAAGCACAGCAAGTGACACAAGTGGGTATAAGATCAAAATCTGCTAAATGTGGTGCAAGGTTATTATTTGAAACCCTAGGATAAGAAAAAACACTACATCCTTCCCAAATGGGAGCCATTCATGCATGACCATCATTGGAGTGGCCAAAAGTGCATCAATGTTCAGGCCCATGTGTCCCGAACCCCTTACTTGATCACCAAAAAGATTCCCAACCACAAAACCACCAACAGCCCCGCCTAGTGGCATCCACAGGATTCCAGGCTAGAAGATGCGGGGTGGGCTCCATAGTGTTGAGCAGTATCATGGTGCATTGTGATTTAAAGGAAACTTCGGCTGTAAAAGCCACACAACTTCACACCTTCATCACAGCTCGCTCGCTTGCTCTCACACATAACTATAAATACCCATTCACTCAAACACATGCATTCAGACCATTGCCAGGACACGAGAACAGTAGGGTGTCGCAAGACGGCTTAAAAAGTTAACTTCGGCTTTTAAAAGACAGCAATACACTTCAGCGAGAGCCTTAAACTAACAAGGATGATTGCGCAAAACATGATGGCCTTTTTCTGGGGAGTATGTTTGCTGACTTCAGGATGGATGACATACGGCGAGGCCAGCGTCCCTGAGAACCTGGACAAGAGCATCGATGAGCTTAAAGCATACTATGTAAGTAGATCAGTTCAAATTTCAAAGATATGTCACATCACAGAGAGGAAGTTGAAAAAAAAGAGTCCAAAAAGTTAACTGATAGGCATAGGCGTGATGTACTGTTTTAGGATACGGCCTGTAAGATACATAAAGACAGGCCGAAAACCACTCCAGATCTTTTTTTGGAAAAGCTGGCTTTACAAACTAGTCAACTTTTACTGCAACTGCATGTTTCAGAGGTAGCATAATACAAAACAGGAAGTCTAGTCTACCATCCATGCAGTCTGAAACTGGCCTTTCTTCTATAATGGAACATGTCTGATCTGTAGGCTGAGTTTGGGTTTCAGATGTATCGCGCTAATAATAATAATAAACACATTCATCTGATTAAGTGAGAAAAGATAAGAGTTCACAATGACGTCTAAAGTCTAAAATAGTAGCTGATGTAAACAATGACCTTTTCATTTCTTCCAGATAAAAGATAATCATGAGCTACACAATGCACATCCTGTCTTCCTACGGGTCCTAAAAGACTTAAAGATGAATCTTGAGGTAATTAACCTTCTTAAAAATAACCTCCTCTCCACAATGGCTTGGCATTTGCAATATTTTGGACTAAAATACCAGTCATTCTAAACCAAAAGTCATATTGTTTTTATACATCCTATATGGCATATCCTGTGTTGAATGCACATTGTGATCATGTGTGTTTTTTTGTTTGTTTGTTTGTTTGTTTTTTGCAGGAACCTGAGCAGAATCTTTTGATGAGCATCATAATGGACACATACAGTAGGATATTCACTCGCATGGAGACTGATAGTCTGGATGAAGCTACAAAGGAAAGACTTGCACATGTTCAAGAGCATTTGAAAAAACTGAAAGAAAACTACTTCCCAGGCAAAAGTGCAGAGCTCAAGACATATGCAGAAACCCTATGGGTGATAAAGGTGAGACAACAGTTTCATGCTCTGTAAAACCAAACTTGACACCAAGCAGCATTGAACATCATAGCTATAGAGTTATAAATAGGGAGGCCCAAAGGTATGTTTATCCACACCTTCCAGTGGCCAGTGAACTGAGAAAATGTACTGTCTCTAAATAATTCTTACTGGCCGTAAAACGATAAAAAAATCAAAATAAATGTTTATATTATTTTAAAATATTAATGCTCTCTCGATACACTGTTTTTACTTTACTTTCTATGCATATTGTTCAATCAAGAGAAACCAAGAAAATGGACCAACCCAGAAAATGTGCATAAAATTAACAGAGCTTAAAAATGACAGGAATATTTGCATCATATTGCCCTTGAACTTTATCAATCACATTTGATACATTTCTTTAGAAAGCAAGCCACTGCCGCCTTTGGTAACCACACGAAAGGAGTTTTACTTCTAAAAGCGGGTAATCAAGGTTTTTGTGAGCCCGGCTTTTTGAAACTAATTTTCCCTCACAATGCATGTTATATGATGGATATGGAAACAAAAAAATGCTCAAGAAAGAGTAAAAATTTCTCGTTTTACTTTGTGTCGACTTTAAAGGTTAATAAGCTATGACATTGTATAGACATATCACTGATTAAATGCTTAACAATTGCAGGAAGATGACCCAGTCGTCCAGCGCAAAGCGTTGTTTGAGCTGAAGCGTGTCTACAGAGAAGCAACACAGTTGAGAAACCTGAAGAACAAAGAGCGCAGGAGACGACAAGCCAAAATCACAAAAAGCAAAAGTCTTAATAGATCTTGATCATCATTTAAAAGAATGGTGGAAAATCAGTGTTATTTATTCTATTTATAAAGTTCATGTTGTACACATATTGTGCACAACAGATAATTGTTTAAACTGACATTATTTATTTGTTCTTATTTATTTGAAAAAGCACTGTAAACCACTTGCTAGTAACATGGCAAATTTTGTAAGGTCTGTGACTGAATAAAATAATTTTTAAGAATGGTTGTGCTAATGTAAGTGACTTCATAAGATATGACAGTCTATTGTTATCTACATGCTATGACAAGTTTCTATTCAGAGAATATGATACATAAATGCCTCCCATCTTCCCCCAGCATTTGAAAATCTTTGTCATTCGTTTCATTAGCATAAATTTGGCTTAGTCCACACACTGAATGTCACATTAGACTAAAGTGCCACTGCCACCCATAACTAAAAGCAAAAGAAACCATCATCACATTTCACATGTTTGAAATAAAAAACTAAAATCACACTTGGTATGTTATTGAAGAGTTTAAATGCATCTGAATACTTTTTAGAACCACTGTAAATATACCAGCTAGGTGGTTATGTTAACAGAGCACATTCTATCACTTCGCTATTTCATTTCTCTTTGAAAGACTGTCAAATGACCCAGCTGTGAAATATAATACTTCTTATACAATCGTATACAGTCCTTATGGGAATTCCAGGCAAAAAAAGAAAAATACAATTGAACAGGTTTGGCCTTATCTGGCCATGTAGGTGAAGGAGGCCTATCACAACACAATGTAATAATAGCAATTTAGCTCATATAAGGTTTCACTTTGACTTCCTTAAAATAAGTGAAGTTGGAAATTTATACTTATTGTTTGACTGCCAGGAAAAAAGTGGCCCTATCAAGTCCAAGAGGGTGGAGAAGCTTTTTACTAACACTGTTCAAGCTAACAATTAGCATGCAAAACAAATTCTGTGGTGATTTTGAAAAAGCATTGTGAATTTCCTTGCAGCTCCATGCTGGTTTATACTAGTTTGTTCTGATTTGGCACTGATCTAACTGCAATTCATTGGCAAATCAAGTGAAGCTGGTCGACCAGCATGGTCTTTTTGGTAAAGCTGGCTGATCAGTCTTCTTATGCCCATTGGGGACACCAGAATCACATGCAGGGGACCAGCGACAACTGTGTAAGTTGAAGAATGATGATGCAAGTGTTATTTCTCAGCAAAGGCATTTTAACTGCTGATGATGCATTAACCACAAACCAGCAAAATAGAGAAAGAGAGTACAGATAACATGCTCATACTCACCCTTAAACAGCATACATGCTTTCCTGCCGGCAACAGGATTTGCAAGGATTCTTGGAGCTTTAACAAACCTTATGGATCTAAAAATTATTTTTTTAAAATTTGCCTTTTGCTTTAAGAGTCATGAAACTACCCATTTCAACACATGCCAACTCTCACCACAGTTTCGAAAAAGCTGCAGAGAGCACTGTCTGCGGTCCAGCCAGCTTTAATTTGCTTTAATGGGGTTAACAGTATCAAAGGTTCTCACAGATTCGCAAAACAACATGCACTACTATACTACTACATACAATGTCATTTCCATTCTTTTAATTTAGTGGTTAAATAAATACTGGCCCATTTGCATTTGTACTCTTGAAGAACCATGAAGCAGTACAAAGTAATCTGAAGAGTGTTGCAGCACTAATGACAGACTTTTTTATTTAAAGACAAAGCCATGGCTTGTTTAGTAAACCACTGTTTAATAAAAAAAGAAAAAAAGAAATTTATTTTTTGACCTGTTAATACACTCATATCCAGTAAGAACAGATCATTGTAATGCAATGTCAGAGCCGTAATTTTGTGGACATCGGACCAACATAGAAAAAAAAAGATGTACAAGGAAGTCATCATGTCTACACAGAGCAATTCTGTTTTGAATGTACACTGGAAAGAAAACATTCCAAATCCATTTGTGTTGTTTTAGGAAGTAGAATTACGTTAGAAGTAGAACCTGACATTCGTTTACTGCTGCCGGTGTTACACGACACATCCAATGTTAAAAGCATAATTGATTTCTATGTGCTTTTGACCTGACGCGTCCACTGTAGACTGGGTGTGAACATAAACCTAGAAACCTACCCGTAGAAATGGCATGCTGCATAGAAATGAAATGTTGCACAGAAATTATAGAAAGTCTGTTGCTGTATAGCACTGTGACGTGTAGTGGAGTAATTTTCACTGTAAGGTATCAGTACTTTTACTCAAGTATGGTTTTTAGGTAATCTTTACACCTCTGGTGAAGATGCTATGCAACACCTTTTAGCACCATGCAAGCAAACATGTGCAACCCTCACTTCTGTATATCAGTTTAATGGTTGCAGGGTCTGTTATGGAAAAGTAATGTGATAGAGAAGAGAGGAAAAAGTAGAAACAGAAGTTTTTTTATGATCCTTCAAAAATGTATGAAATTGAATTTTTATGGCTTTTAGTCCATGCATGTTTTAGCTCATCTATATGTTAGTGTACTCCTAAATGTCAACTAAATCAGTTTTAGAAGATATACACATTTACCTCAAAGCAATATCAATGAGTCATCCTGCACTTTTGTCCAATCAAATGCTAGAATGAGAATGTCCCGCCCTCTAATACCACTTGCTTCTGACTAGCAAGTAGCAAATCATGGTGGATGGGATGTAACTAAAGTTAGGGTGCCTTGTATTATAATATACAGTATGTAGGCTTTTTATATGGCCTAACATATAACAATAAAGGTGAGATTCCTTTAATTTTTAAGCAGCTAAAAGTACTTCCTGTTTACACTGACCTTCATTTCAAAGAAGCAGAGTAAAGGGCTGATGAAGTGTGGATAAGAAAAAAAGCATTATAACTCTGGAAATCCCCCCTTACCCCTCCCCAACCCTATTCCCCCTTTGTCTCTTTTCATTTAATGCTGAGCACATGACAACAAAAGCTGGAAATTCCTTGGGTGTGGGGATTGCACAGGTGCACATCTTACTATGTGTTGCTGTTTGGAAATGCATGTGTAAGGGCCAACAGACACATAATCAAAGGTTTAGATGGAATTTGCTGTGTAAAATGAGGACATTTGACTTAAAGAGAAATAAAGAGAATAATAATTATTCAATTTGTCCACTAACAAGTGCATCACTGTAGAATTGTTGGCATTTTACTGAAACATACCAATCATTTCCACTATAATGCCATTTCCAACACATTTCAATAGAATATGCGGTGGAAATGTTGCTGGTGATTTTTTTATTTATTTATTTTTTACATTTTTGAATAAAATAGCTGATGTCTTTGTCTTGCTAAGACACTTAAATTGAAATTATTCACAATAAAAATGTTCACAAGTGATTTGCACCTTGATTTTTCATTGTGTTTTTATACATTATATCTCATATTTAATTTAAAGCATTTTGATGACACTGTATGATAACCAAGTACACTAACTTTTGATACAAAAATGGCAAAATTGGTTGTGAAATGGCACTACTGAGGGAAGTCTTAAATTGTTATGACATCCAATAAACATTGAAATGGTTCATGATTATATCACTGTAAGTAATGTAAAACATAATATTTTTAGGATGAATTTCATATGTTGAAAGCAGGTTTGGAGCAAGGGTAAAGCATTACATTGATAATCGAGACATAAAAGGCATTGTACTATATAAAAGCAAATGAAGGCATGATAAAGAAAAGAGTTTCTGACAGATTTAACTGAATAAGGAGAAGAAAAAGTGTACATCTCTTTAAATAATATCCACTCATGGTTAATAAAAGTTGCCATGTTTGAAGCTACTGACCTCAAAAAAAAAAGAAAAAAAGAATGAGATGAGATGAGATGAGATATTGCAAAGTGGCCTAGATTTCAAATCCCCCTCAGTTTCCATTAGTGACCCTTATCACCTTTTTGGTTGATCAATCGTTAGTTTCCATTTGATCAATCGTCTAGCTTTAGAGTCTTAATTCTGCAAATACAACATTTCATGCTTTCTTACTGTCTTTTGTACAAGTATAATTAATAATACCATTTATGTTGCCCTTAATGAACTTTCCTTGACCAAGACTGTGGTTTGAGTAAAGATTTAGAATCTGGGACATCCTCGAGCCGCATAAATGTCATGACCTCATTATAAAGCTGTAATGCAATTTTGTGGTGACTTTCATTTCTTTAAGCTCCTTTGAGTAGCATGAAGCAGCCAGAAAACTTTACATTCTGCAGTGTCAATCTGAGCCCAGACACAATCCCCATTGGAAGCACTAGCCAACGTGGATTGCATTACGGTTCAGGAGTCTGACATCATCACCTGTCTTGATCTCAACTGGAAAGTCAGAAACAAAAACAACAAAGACGTTCGCTGACGTCACCAGGAAACTAGAATAAATACAAAGGTGAGGACCAGAGCGAAGGCAAAAAGAAGGAAGAACGGAATGAAGCAGGTGTATCAGCAGGACCTGCATTCACATACATTCATTTAGTCACTTTGGAACCGAGTATGGCCAGTGCTTTGCTGTATTATTTTCTGATCCTGATTTTCGGCATTCCAATGCACGAATGTGTGGCGGTACTCCGAGATGGCAGGTGTGTCATCGAGGAACCCTGTTTTGATCTGAGCGTGATGGCTAATGTAGCCGAGCGTGTCAGCAAAGATGTGGTGGTGAGTATTCTGATCCTACTATCAGCCTAGTGCTAGAACTCAAATTGCCCATTATTCACATGCAAATAACTGCATGCACTTGTTACAAAACTAATCCGTACAAAGTGAGGGTGATATGCCTGTGGGAATAATCTTGCGCTACAACAAAGGGCTGCAACTAGAACTAAAAGTCAGGTGTTCATGTGCAGAATCAGTTTACTAGTAAGCTTTTTGAAAATGCTTTGGAGACTTTGAATATTTCAATGGGTGACCGTTTGAATGATCCTCTCAGACAGCTTCGGATGGTGAGAAGATCCTCCTGAAACACAGCTCCTTTGACAAAATTCGAAAAAAGGTAAGATGCATTGTCTGAATTCATATTATGAGTTATCGCATTATCATATCATATGTTATTTATTGGCGAATGAAATACATTGGGGGTCTTGTTATGAGGCGGGGCTCAATGAGGTCCTATATGATATAGCCAGCTAATTGGGCATGGGGCCAACCCATAAAAGAAGCCCAACCCATAAAAATTTTGTCTTGGGCTCCATGAATTTTAGCAACAATCTTAATACACCTATAAGAAACTGTGTCACATATTTCAGACTTCACTCTCAGAAAAAAATGCTACTACTCTAGTCATGTGCATGTACGCATGTCTTAACAGTACAGAAATATGATCAAGATGTACCTCTGGAAATACTATCATGCCATCTACATTTCTGGTGGCATCAGGTTTCACAAATGTATTCTAAACTGAATTGTATCATTTTCATTCATCAGAAAAATCTTCATAGCTGTGTCCTGCAGAAAATCATTGACCTATTTCAAGATGTTCTCGATAAGACAAATGGAACCTATGTCCATAAAAACGAAGAAATAAACCACCATCATGAGCTTATACACATTATGGATCAACTCAGAAACTGTGTTTATAAGGTCAGCACATTCCATTTTCAGAACACATATCATAAACGTTGTCATGTTACATCATCATGTCTACGTTTAGCTAGACAAGCACTAACCAAAACCAGATCATGCTGGTCTTTTCAGCGAGGTGCCACCTGGTTTGTTAACAATATAGCAACATTTTTACTTAAATATTTAGTTTTAAAACTAAAGGCCATTTCTTAAGCTTAGGTTGTTTTCTTAGACTGACAAATTTCTTTACTACCATTTCTTTGTTTCAGAAAAACGATAGATGTAAAAAGCTATATAAGATGTCTGACATAACCACAACTTCCTCTCCAATGGTAAATATTCTTGTACATATTTAAATATGAATAAATAATAGAACATTTTACTCAGAAGCAATTAAAGCACTCATATATGTACTTTTATCTAGATTTTGGAGAAAAAAATGAACCCAAATCAGCTTGCTGTTTTACAGCTACAAAAACTGAAGTCTGCCAGTAAGAGGGTAAGAATCAGTTTCGAACTATTGAAAAACGGATAAATCCTGTTTCTGTATGTTTCTTATTAACTCTTTATCTTCATTGGTCTTACAGGTCAGCGATGTGCATATCCAGGAGAAGGTCATGGACGAGCTGAAATCCCTCCATCTCTACGTGCAGGGAAAAGGCTTCCGGAAAAATACGAATGACTAAGGAGAAGCATGATGTTTTATTAATTCTGGCCAACAATGTGTTATGTCACATCTCTGTCTGATCACTTTAAGATGTGTCAGTTTAAGCAGGGACAGAAAAACCAAGCTATCTCTTCTAAATGAGACCAAACTTATTTTCCTGACCTTTTGTTTCTAATAAGGTATTTTAGTTGTTCGTGCTTTTAGTGCAAATGTCTTTTTTGCTTTTTAAGTAATGAGTATTTAAACAGTATATGCATATTGCTTACGTACTTTCGGTGAAAGATTGAGTGTACTGCAGTAAACGCAGGTGAGAAAATAGACAAGATATAGATAATTTTGTCAATGAAAACACAAAATACATGTTTTTCTTTGTTTTTTATTGCATTCATTTGTCTGCTCAGTAAATTTTTTTTATATCTGGCTCTGTATGTTTGCTTAAGTGTCCAGAAACAGCTAAAATTTTAACTCTATCCACAGTATAGCAAAAATAACATTTTTTGCAAGACATTACTGGTATTTTCTTTGGGAAATTCTCAAGTGGCTGGATTACATTGATTCTGATAATATACTTAAACTGATAATATAATTTTTTATTTTTTTTTGTCTTTTTCTACGCCACTGTAGATGTTTATTTATATCCATCCATATTATATATTTAACTACACAACTCTACATTAACAGCTACACTAACTACGGTACTTAACTCTGCTGTAAGGCCACCAGAACTGCAGTTCGTCCCGGTGCATGAGTGAGTTGCAGGCATGCATAAAACTCATGCATGTTAAATAAAAACAATGCATGTGATACACAGCAGGCTACTGCTTAGTGATGATGAGATCAGCCATATTTACCATATTTAATGTAGTATGGGGCATATTTTCTTTTGCCTTTTGTAATTTTGTTTGTTCCTTTTTTGAGGATGATGGCACATCGTGCAACCTGTTCATGCTGGCATCTGACTAATTTGCCTAGTTTCTACTACCAAGTGACGAATAAATTAACATCAAAATACCATGGAGTTTGACATTGACAAACTAAAAATATGTGTATTTGCATCCCTTTTAAGCGCTGGCATGCTTATTTATTTTGCTATTCTAAAAATGCACAGTTATACTGCATTTTATAATTCGCATTTTAGTATTGCTTTTCCCTTCTTTTAGAATTGTGATCCAGCAATTGTAAATAACTGATACATATTATATTTGGTTAGAGGGTTAGACTATTTTTCGCTGTAGCAAATGCTATAGTAATGATGTGCTTGTTCATGTTAATTAAGTTCCTTTAATTATTTGCTTGATCATGTTGCATTTTTCATTTCATTATTTGTAAAGACATTCAATTTTATTGGAAAAAGGATTGAATTGAAAAGTGAAACTTCAAATACACACCATGACCAAGCAGGATATCATTGCTGCTAAGCGTCAAAACAACAGTGACTTAGAGAGTCGAAAGCTTCTCAGATCTTGATAATATCTCATTTGAATCATGCTCAAAAACAGCCAGAGATACACAAGAAACAGCAGCGCCCACAGCGGAAACTGTGGCGGGTTGAAGAAATTCGTGAATGTAAAGAAAAGAATGAAGAGAATGAATGAATGAAGGAACTATGAAACTTTGATGATCTTCTAGTACTCAAAAGATGATTAAACACATGTCATTACTTTTCTGCTTCATGCATGAGTGCAACAGCTCTGCCTCGTCGCATGAAGTGATGTCACTGAGAAACCCCCAGTCTCCCATCACTTCTGGTAAGTGGCAGCGGCAGCTTACGATAAGCAGAGCAGAGTTGACCACAGATCCAGCCTTCTACTGAAGGGTGGTGTCAAACACATACAGTGAATCAGAGAGAAAGAACTGAGGCAGAGGCCTGGAGGAAGATGCACACCGACAGCCTGAAGAATTTAATGAGAATCAATGAAGGTACTTTTTGCAGGAAAAAGTCACTTGTTGGCTTTTGAAAAGTGACAGATTAAAAGAAATGAAATAAAACAGGATTGTGAGACAGTATGAATTGCTGGATCTCCCTTCACCTGTTGCAGTTCCTGTGATTTCATGGTAAATACCTCTTCTACATGACTTGATCATCAACCCATTGAAAACAAGAGCACTATACTGTCAGCAAATTATCT
Organism: Sinocyclocheilus rhinocerous; assembly: GCF_001515625.1. Classification (NCBI taxonomy): domain Eukaryota; kingdom Metazoa; phylum Chordata; class Actinopteri; order Cypriniformes; family Cyprinidae; genus Sinocyclocheilus; species Sinocyclocheilus rhinocerous. Next base: position 1,545,968 of record NW_015643253.1, on the reverse strand, counting down.
GTCATTAGACGTTCAATTTGAAAATAAAAGCATATCTATTTATATGTGTGTTTGTGAGTGAGTGTTTGTCAGCACTTTCATTCTCACTCGGGTCCTGCTTTGCATCCAAAATGCACCGTGAGCATCTCTACACCAAACGTTAATGACATCAGCTTTTAGAGGCTTCTTCCTTGAACAAGTGAGCATTAAAACTTATGTGGAATCAGCAATGCTTTGGAGGAAAAACAACTACAAATCATTTGGCAAAATCTAATTTTTCAATTGGCAATTACTTGGAAGTCGGTATGATTTGATGTCTGATTACTTTTGCTAAAGCAAATTCTAGTGAGAAATATTGGGTATGTCACATAAAATATTACCTCAGAGGTCTTGACCTTCTAGACGATATCTAACAATTAAAATTGTACAACAATACCATAATAATCTATATACAGTATCTAAAATTTAAATTAAAATGAAATGACAACAGTATATACAGTAACGATCTGTGAAAGATGAGAGAGAATGGATTAGGTCGGAAAAAAGTCACAACTGTAGTTAACTAGAGCATGAACCTTTGAAGTTCATGCTCGTCACGGTTCTCCTCACCGCATTACACTCCGAAATCGAAGTTCACCCACCTGTCATTGAAATTTATCACTGCTTAAAGTTTCGGGGAGAATGTTCAGGGACTGACACATTGTGTAGGCTGAGGATATCTAAAGGTTCCACTGAAAATAAGGCCCTCATGCTATGTGTGCATTGAAGCTGGAGCATGCCTATGTTTCTAGAGTCCTATGTCCCCCAGATTTATATAGCACATAAGAAACACATGAATTTATAGCACATGAAAAAGGGTCCTATGTTCCCAAAGTCTTATGTTTACCAGATGTATATGGCATATAAAATAGGTTCAACTTAACAACATAGATAAAGACCGCTTTATTAATTCACTTGGTGTTGAAGGCAGACTTTGTGGAGGGCTGTAATGAAATCATTTGAAAAGTTAGAGAAGTAGATGTTCAGTGCAGGTGGCTTCGTTATCCAAGAACATAATAGTGTTAGGTCCGAGTCCACCTTGTCGAATCCGAGTCGAGTCCTAGTTTTTAATCAATTGAGTTTGAGTGGCAGACGTTTATTAATATCTTTTTATCTTAATTTTATGTTGTTGCTTATTTTTTCATATTTTATATTACACACGACGTGGATTCGTCTCTACTTCTGGATTTCTGCGTCCAAAGTGTCAAGAGTCCAAGTACCCCAACTCTACATAATTGAATCTTTGAGTGATTAGAATCCATACTTTATAGCCTGGTGAACATAATCATGTGTTCTTATGTGCCATATAAATCTGGAATACATAGGACTCTGGGAACATAGGAATGACCGCCCCTTGGGGAAACATGCTAAGAAGAAAATCTGTTTCCATTATCTTATATCAAATAATAAGTCAAGCTTCTACATGTGAACAGACACTGTGTTCTGAAAGGTCATGTGCAAAACAAAAGAAAAAAAAAAGGTGTTCCTGTGGCTCAGTGGTAGAGCATTGTGTTAGCAGCGAAAAAGGTCGGGGGTTCGACTCCCAGGGAATACACATGCTGGTAAAAAATGTACAGCCTGAATGCACTGTAAGTCGCTTTGGATAAAAGCGTCTGTTAAATGCATAAAAAACCGCCATAAATTAAATATAACTCACAACTTTACTTGACTGACACTATTCACTGATATAGACCTCTTATTGGACCCAAGGTGACTGTGTACCTTTCACAATTCCCTTCTCCCTATGGACGTACACCATTAATGTACAATTTTGATATTCAAACACACTTCATTCAATAAAACTAGACTGCCGTCGACTTGCACAATTTACAAGAGTTGTATCGGAAACAAGGTACAAAGTGGTTTGGAGATAAAGATCAGAAGCTCAAATAACAAATTATATCGATTCATATCTTGAAACCAAAACAGACACAAAGGAGCTGACACATCCTCTCTCAGAGAAATTCACAAGACTGTAGATACATGTGTCAGGCTTCATAGCTGGTGCACTAAACCACAAACTATTGCCAGTTGTTCTTGTGATAAAGGCAAGGTAGAGTGGTTGCTAGGGTGTCACTAAGCAATTTCTAAAGTGTTCTGGATGGTTGCTAGGCTATTTAAAATGTGCTGTCGAGGGAAACAACATCAAACTATGAAACATCTCACATCAGTTAGCGGTATTACAAATTATCATTGGCCATGCTACAATCCTACATTTAGCTAATATGTCAATACCCTATTCCCTGGATACATTGTGCTCCCTTGTAGATGTTTGTACATTGGTAAGCATAAATTAAACCTATATTTTAGCCCCTGCAGCAGTTAATTTGCATATAGAAAAGGGCAGAAGCAATTTAGTTTCCATGAACTGTCATCTCAGAACGTGTCACATTTCCTGTGCATGCTCAACTGCTCTGCACACTGTGTGGTTGTAAACATGTAGGAGTGAAGACCAACAAACAGAAACACTGACAAAATGCATATTTAGGCAGTCTACTGTTCGACGTACTGATTACAAAATTAGTGAGTGGCTTGAGCACAGTAAAATAGAGAATGAGTGCCATTTGTCCATTCAAAGAGTGAAATAACACACTGGTGTTAAGGACTGTCCCTAATCTGAATGGGATAATCCAACAATCATTTCTGTTCCATAGGTGAGTAGGTCAAATTAAGAAAAAGGTGATTGGAAAATACGGATGAGTCAGGCTCCACCCACCTCCCCACACATGCATGCTCTCTCTCACATGTTGCCTCATGAACCATGAGTATGAATGGCCTATATTTGAGAGGCCTTATGGCTGGTCTATATAATTGAACTTCGCTATACACAATACACAAAGCTATATACACTATCAATTTTAAACAATATGCAATATAAGAAATGTAATTATATATAAAATTTACTAGGATAAGGGATTCTTTCAGAGAAATTACAGAATTACTGATTTAAAGAAAATAAAAGCCTTTCTAACTTTAAAAGAAATAACTCAACTGATAACGAGTTTAAAACTGTGCCAGTCACAATTTCCAAATTCATAACTTGCATTTCGATGCACAGCAATATCTGTAGGAGCAACACTGCCATCACACTTAAACACCACATACAGCAAACATCAGGGATGGAAAATATTATTCAGAATTATTGCGTATGACTGTGGTTATTCTTTGAAGACAATTTTTTTTCTCGTTGTTTTTGGTCTTGATGACCGTAAGGTTTATAAAAAGATTCACAAGGTGTAAAAATTAGCCTTATAGCAAGACTTTAGTGTCACTAGGCCATGGTTTAGTTGAAACAAGGATACTGAGCTGGGGAGGGGCTGAGGGTATTTCCAAAAACACACTTTTCTCCTCAGTAATGACTGGACCACTGACAAGAAATAGCACTCACGTTATTAATATGCTACGTGAATATAATGAAAAGTCATGAGTATTTGGCCATAACCATCATCTTTCTAATAAATGTGGCAGGGTGCTTTGAACTCTTCACTTTACCTCTAAATTGTGGGGGGGGGAATAATAATAAAGTATGGAACGATTCGTTCAAAAAAAAAAAAAGGAAAAAAGGAAAAGGGGGGGGGGGAGGGGAGAGGGGGGATTTTAAAAACGTAATTATGGGCAAAGTAATTTAATTAATTGCAAAATAGGCCTACTCCTGCACAAAGACACGGTGATATAGCTCCATCTCGTGGAGAAAGTCGTGGAAAACAACCATAACCAACGGAACATACCTAAACTAATTAAAAAAAGGAGAAATAAAAATAAAATAAAAATCTCAAATATAAATACAACGTAACTCAGGGCTGTCTTGCCCACTGTATTTCAGTACAAAAAGAGCTGAAAGCCATGAATAATTTTATGAATTAATTATATAATTACAAAGTCTTAATATCACTAAAAAGGGTAAAAAGTAGAGGACAAAAACTAATACATTTAAAATATTACGTCAGCAATAATTTGGCGGGGCACTGGAGCGGTAGTCTACGTAGCTTTGCAGCAGAGATTCAACGGTGAATACTTAATATTGCACTAATATTACACATGTTGGTAAGTTTGGAGTAATTTCAATTGTACAACTGACATTTTATTAATGTGCTTCGGGCCAGTATCCACAGAAGACATTATGTCTTATTATCTCTCATTATAGCATACCGAAAATTCGCGCTCGTTTTGAAGAGGCCTACTGGAAAACTGTATTCTTTATTTTACATTAAGTCTGTCAGACTACTGGTTTATATAACTGATTTTGATACATTTCTTTTATTACAGTTCCTTGGTGTCAGGAATTGGCTGCAAGATTTTATGAACGTTTCTGATAGAATGAAGGAGGAAGCGTTTACTTTATGGAACACCACAAGGTAAGAGATTATGTTAGTCATGCACTTGTTGTGATATTAGATCAACAGTGAAACGTGGATGTTTAGGACAGTGCTGTGGTGAGTTTTTGTGACATCTAGTGGTTAAGAGGAAAATAAAATTACATTTGAACAAAATCACATTGTACCCTGATTGTATAATGTACATTAGCAGAGAGAGAGAATATATCTATTAAAATATATTTTAATAGACATATATTATCATAATTATGTATTCATAAATATGTTCATAATATGCATAATTAATATTTTGCAGGCATCTGAAACCCTCCTTAAAGTGGAAGCTTGTTTTGAACAATCTGAGAGATGTGAGATCTTTGGACTTCGGAAAAGAGCAGGAGAACAAGGTGAGGGAGAGCCGCAGACATCAAAATAAAGCAAATGTAGAAAACACATGAAATACTGAAATGTGAAATACTGAAATCTCTATGTTGAGATCACTTGACCAGCAGTGTCTTGCAGTTTGACCAAATTAAAATTTTTTACCTTATCTGGCACTTTTCCAGTGGTCAAAGCACTTTACAAAAAGTAAACATAACAGTATATCTAAGCCGAACAGACAAGCAAATCAAATATACAACAAAACCATATACATATTAAAGACACAGCAATAGCGTAGCATAGGCACAACTCAGATTGACAGTATGGATCATCATTTATGAAACTCATCAGTGCAAACAGAATGAGTTTGGACTTAAAAAAATATAAGTATATATATTTTCAAATAGCCAGTCCCTGTTGGAGTGATGAATGCAATGGACATGACAAACAACCTGCAACACCAAACCATTTCAAACGGTACCTGAAGATGATAATTGCAGAGACCTCAAGCAATGGATGAAGCATTTACCAATTATAGCCACTACACTATGAAATGTCTTCGTCCAAGATGCAGCTGCACCATCCACAGCAACCACACATAAAAAGGTAATTTAGCGTGTGTCAGGATGGTGAAATACAGCAGCCACTGTGAGAAGAATGAAGAATGAAGCATTAACAACAGGCAACATAAAGACATAAAACAAAAAGACAAATAGCTCAGATGTGAGTCATTAGCGGTTTATAAATTAAAACGATGCATCCATGCAAAAGGTGTTAGTATAAAGTCAAGGACCACTGGGATGAACAGGAAGCAGTAAAACAAATACAAATTACTTAGCGCACCTTTAAAAAAAGGGAAGATTCTTTCCCAATTAAAAATTAACCCGTTTAATCCCAAATTTTTCCCAGACATGAATAAACTGCTCTGGTCATGTGACAATTTGCACTAATCATGTGAAACTGCACATATGTCATTGAGACCATTAATTTTTTTATAAGTGCACTAAAACATCAGTTAGTAAGGTTTTTAGAGCTTTATAAATGAAAACCTTTTTTACGGTCACTATTGTGACCGGGTAGAAATCACATTTAGCTGAAGTGGTTAACCCGAATGCAGGTAAGTCAACCCTTTCCCCTCCTTCCCAACATACAATATAAAATTGTTGGTGTCTATAATACCCCAGAGCATCACAGAGTGTCAAACGCCAGGAAATACTGAGGTAAGTTTCTTTAAATTTAAACCTACTTACCCAATCAGCCGAGAATGACAGCAGACCTGAACAGGTAGAACACCAAGACAGATGAATTTCTTGTGTTTTTCTCTGTGTGAATTTCTGTGTTCTGCTTAGGAGCCATCAAACACAGGGAAATTCAACTTAAATGTAAAGCCACTGATAAATGCCAAGTTCTGTCATGAAACTCTAGATGGCGCAGGCTGATGGGTCCTTAACGCAAACTGATGATATTCACATCATTAAACTACTTTGCACAAGCTGATTGATGATGTTGCATGCAGCCAATGAACTTGCTGCTTTACATTCACTAGAGCAGTTTGCAGTGTGCTTTCAGAGTCCTCTGAAACCCTCCACCTTCCCCAGCTCCACATGTACTGATCTGCTACAGGTATTATATATGCTACTTGTCTTGTGCAGTAGCAGTAAGTCTTAAATACTCACAGCACCGTATCGGCATATGTATTGGCAGTGGCAAGTTCCTGTACTTGCTTTGTAGCAATAATCTACAACAACAGCAATAACCAACAGCAACTTTGTCATATTCATTACAATGCTAAAATCTTCTAAGTGTTGTCATGATAGAGCTATATGCACCACATTACTATTGCTATTGCTATGTATATTGCTTGTTAAAGTAAGTGTGTGCATTTATATTAATAAATAAAATAAATTACTAAGAAGGCCTACATAAATTAAAAACAAAACACTAATAACTAAAATCATTTGTTTTAAATGCTACAAATAAATTCAGATATCATAATATTATAATGTACAGTATGAATAAAAAATACATTTAAGTAAGGGTTAGATGACAACAAAAGTAATGAAAACTT